>NC_050443.1:167241813-167541813 GCF_903995425.1 Onychomys torridus
CTTATAACAAGAGGGAAAAAAATCTCAGGAGGAGGAGTTGGGAACAGCAGGTGGCCAGCTCAAAGGCCTAAAGCCTAGGGTAATAGATTCCGGAAAGAGAAACTAGCACTCCAAGAAATTCTAGAAAATGTGCTCTGCAATTAAAAATATCCAAGGATTTCTTCTTACAGAAAATAAGTTCAGTTCCTTCTCTGATCTCAGATTGTTGTTTCCTACAATGGGTAAAATTTAGACACCTGTGTTCTACTGAGAATTAAGTAGCAAGTCAAGGTGACCACAAATTTATATAGACTTTACAGATAAAATTTTTAAACAAAGACTCAAACTCAGCATGCTGTTTACACAGTTCTTGGAAAGTGTGCTCTGGACTGAGGTGTAATTTTCTCCAGTGTAAAAATGCACTGAAGAAAGTTCCCTGAGTGGATTTTTCTCTATGTATTTTGGGGGATGGAGAGAATACTATAGTGCTGCTGTTCTTTTGGCAAATAGACTTTGGAATAGAAAATAGTATGTACAAGGGATTTACTGAGGGCCTCATGGGAATGACTGTATATTTGAGGGCCAAGGGGAGCAACACTGAATAGAAGGAAAAACTGGGCTCCTTTGAAGGTATAACAGTGGACCCCAAGGAAGCTTATTCCTGGAATAGTCCTCCAGAGACATCTAGTCTTGAACTAGGGCTTAGGTCTTTGTATTTCCATACAGCCTGGCAACACAATGTGAGAAACCACCAGGGGGAGAGTGTGACTTTACTGATTGAGTGGCATCCATCCACTGCAGAAAAGTCTCAGACCCTGATCATGCACCCTCCTGTCAACCCTGAACAGTGAATGCCTGGAACACAGGGTGATATATACAACACTGTGGTACTTACCAAAGGCTTATATTGTATTAAACAATTTGATAATTCCATTAAGGAAATTACTGTCACCATCCCCACCCCCACAGGCATGCAAAGTGATGCAGTGGCCCATTGAATGGGGTTGCCGCTGATCGTCCAGGTTTGAATCATTGTTGTCCTGCCGGCTGAGCTTGGGCACCCATGGCCTCTCTTTCTTCATTTATAAAATGGAGATGGCAATAATAATTTGTCTTGCAAGGTTGTGGTGTTATACAAACTAGAAACTAGAAGGACTGGCTTATGAAGTGGAAAATAGTGGGCTGATCCTTTTTACTTCAAAGGTTTTGTTGTCAATTTTAATCATCTAGTGTTTGTGGATGAGTTGGCCAGACCACTGTGTAATGTCCTCCATGAGAGATCAGAGGCAGAAAGGAGTGATGGACAGGAAGATAATAGCAGGAGGGGACAGAGGCTGACAAGCTGACAGGGTCTACATGCCCTCCCCAGCAAGGGCTAATGTTGTTCTAGAAAGAACAAAAGCTTAGCCAGTCAAATATTCATTCTTTTTGTACTGGAACCATCACTGTAGGCATCCAAGGAAGCCCTGTGTTTTTGCTTTTCCTCCCTTCCAGGCCATAGATTGTACTTATTTAAGTTCTTTCATTCATCCCCACCACCTGTGCCAGGCCCCTTGAGGCACTTTTTGATGGAAGCGACAGTCTTTTAGGCTCAGAAACCCACCTTGCTTCTATGAAGAGGCTTGTCACCTAAGGACATGATTTTTGAACTGGGAAGGGAGTGAAACCAGAGAGAAGCAGCAGCCTGGGAGGTAGTCATGGAGAAATGTGCTGTTGTATGCCATTAATCACTAATTGCTAAATGATTTTATTATATGGAAGCCATAAAAGATCACTTGAGGTTTTACAGCCAGTTCTAGCTTTAAGAAAACAATTCCTTATGTCAAAATGACTATTAAATTAAGTGACTCCGTATTAAACATCCCGTGAACTGAGATGATTGATGAGCCTGCAGGAAGAGTAAGGCCCTTTCCTTCCCGATGCTCACAGGAAACGAGCAGCCATTTCTCCAAAAGAGACCTTGGGAACCTGAGAGATACCATGGTTTCTAAGAGGCACCTGGGTGTTTAGAGTTGGGAATCTTGGGAAAATAGGCCCTCCATCTTTGTTTTACAGATAAGGAAACCGAGGCCCGGAGATACAAAGTGACTCACCTAGCATTACTATACTTGTTCTATCTTATTGCTATCCCTAGTAATTATATGTTTTCTACCATCTCCAGTCATCTTTTCTGTCCTGGTTTCAAATTAAGCCTTGGAAAAGTCTTTGGCTTACAGTTTCAAACACAATCACCTCTGAGATAAGGTATGGTGCTTTTCACCCGTTTGAGTTTGGTCCAGACTTTGCTTCCTCGTGTGCCAGATAAAGGTAGACCCAGTACCTTGACCAATATGTTTTGACTTTACAATGTATCTCCACCACCTTTCCCATTCTTAGACTAGAGCACTGTGGAGACGCTAAACATGTATCAGCCACAGTCTC
Organism: Onychomys torridus; assembly: GCF_903995425.1. Lineage (NCBI taxonomy): Eukaryota > Metazoa > Chordata > Mammalia > Rodentia > Cricetidae > Onychomys > Onychomys torridus. Next base: position 167,244,214 of record NC_050443.1, read on the forward strand.
TTCCTTTAAAGAACTTAGTCAGTCTAGGAGACCTGATCTTCAGTACCCAGTGTATACCTGTGTGACACAGATAATCAGAGCAATAGATAGTCAGAAGCCTTTTGTGTTAGTGTCTCCTCTATGGGCTGGCACAGTGAGGCCTTGCTAAACCAGCAGGAGGGGATGCTTAGAGCGGTAGCAGACTGAAGGCTCAGATCAGAACTGAACATTACCATTGGGAGGTGGTGAGCACTCAGAGATTTTTCTACTGCATGCTGAGGAAGCCCAGGCAAGTGAGGGACTATCTGATTGTGAGGGGCTTAAAATTAAGGTCGAATGAGTCCCTCCTGTGTAGCCTAGGAAACAGGCCTTCAGCTGCTACACAACTCCAGGGAGGCTACCTAGAAAACGGGACCCTAGGAAAGACACAGGGAATCGCCCAGTGACAGAGAAATGGATGAGATCTACATGAACAACCTGGATGACAGTGGGAGTAATGAAGGGCAAGGTTTGAGGGAAAGAGAGCTTAGGGGAGCAGGAGATCCCAGCTGGATCAAGAACAGAAAGGGAGAACAAGGAATTGCTGACCATGATAAAGGAAGACCACATGAGAACAGGAATAGGCAGAGTGCTGGAGAGGACCCCAGAAATCCACAATGATACATCCTCTGTAGACTGCTGGCAATGGTCGAGAGAAAGCCTGATCTGACCTAGTTTGGTGATCAGATGGCCAAACACCCTAAAGGGCGTGCTGGAACTCTCATCCAATAACTGGTGGAAGTGGATGCAGAGATCCTTTGCTGGGCCCCAGGTGGAGTTCCAGGAGTCCAACTGTCGAGAAAGAGGAGGGACTGCAAGAGTGTGTATTGTTGAATCCAAGATTGCAAAAAGCACAGGGACAAATAGCCAATCAAATGGAAGCACATGAATTATGAACCAAAGGCTGTGGAGCCCCCAGCTGGATCAGGCCCTCTGGATAAGCGAGACAATTGAATAGCTTGAACTGTTTGGGAGGCATCCAGGCTGTGGGACCCGGACCTGTCCTTAGTGCATGAGCTAGCTGTTTGGAACCTTGGGCTTACACAAGGACACATGCTCAGCCTGGAAGGAGGGGACTGGACCTGCCTGTACTGAATCCACCAGATTTAAATGAATCCCCAGGGGAGTCTTGGCCCTGGAGGAGATGGGAATGGAGGGAAGGTGGGGGTGGGGGCGGGAGCGGGGAGGACAGGGGAAAAAAAAAAGAGAAAAAAAAATTAAGTTCGAGTCTGTGGGTAGTGGCGCACATCTTTAATCCCAGCACTTGGGAGGCAGAGGTGGGTGGATCTCTGTGAGTTCAAGGCCAGCCTGGTCTATAGAGTGAGTTTCAGGACAGCCAAGGCTACACTGAGAAACCCTGTCTCAAAGTAATCCCCACAAGAAATTAAGTATCCTACAGCTTATGTTGTCTTCCTGCTTAGTACTGCTGACTTCTCTCACTTACTGCTCAGTATACTTATCTCTAGCTAGATTATGAGCTTTTTCTGGGAAGAAATCTTGCCAGATTATATCTGTGTACACTCCCTCACACAGTGTTAGGTAAATACAGCAAGGACAGAAGAAAGAAAGGAAGGAGGAAAGATCTTTTTCCCTGCTGTATTAACAAAGGACTGCATGCCAGGAGCCTGGAGAAGTTGCAAGACTTAATTTGCTGAGATGCCCTATAGAAAATTCCAAAAGCTGCCCAGTGGCACATGGGTCTAAGCTTAGCTCTACAGCATTTCTCTTGTTTTTCTCAGGACCAGAGCTCTAGACATATGGCCAATTTCCAAGATGCCTGAAGGTGGCCCCAGACTGCTACTTCTCCACTCATTAGGTCTTTCAAAGAATATTTACACTGCCAGTCTGCTAGAAGCCAGGCACTGTGGTAGACAGTGGCACACAATGGTGGACAATGCAAACATGGCCTTTTCCTGCTTTTATCACGTGTAGTGTAGCATTCGAATCAGCAAGTTGTCATTGTGAGGCAAGTAGCCATGTACTTACCAGTGTGGTTGCAGCAACATAAGATCAATAATGTTTGCCATATTGCATGTTAAAATGAAGAGATCCAGTATGCTGAAATGCCTGCTTTCATGGGTAACTGTACAGGGAACCTGACCTGGGACACACGGGTCCTCCTCAAGGGCAGTTCGCCTCAGAGTCTGTGTGCATGAATGTGAGGTGCTGCAGTAATTGAAGGTGGCATTTGTAGCTTTGGGTTCTCACTTAACTGTCCTATTATGAGACTAACTGTGCTTCATCCTTTCTTCCTGTGCACATAGGTGCCTTCCTTGAAGAATGGGAAAGGTGAACAAGCACTGGCCCCATTTGCAAAGGCGATAGGGAACCAGGGAACCTACTGGCCAATACCCTGTCACTGATCTCTGATAAGAATATAGATAAGCATATCCATTGTGTTTAGAAACTTGCATATCAGTTTGGAAGGCTGCTATATTTTATTGGATCTGTTAAAAGTGGGGAGATTAGAAAATTAATTCATCACATGTGGTTTGAAAACCAGTTTTAAGGACGCAGGTTAAAACGAGGCTGGCTAGAGTTCTTTGCTGGCATGTGTGAGACCTTGAGCTGGGTACCCAGCATGGAAGAATAAAAAAGGAAGAGCAAAGTCAACAATAAAGACAGCTGTATGAAATGATTTCTGCTAGCCTTTCAGTGTGATGTGCTCTTAGTCCTACTGGGAGAATGTACATTCTTCTAAGATGCAAGCTGTGAAATACTCAGTGTGTGTTCTATATCTTAGAGTTGAGTGTTTACCTCCAAGTTTTTTCTAGAAAGAACTCTAGATGTTTGTTAGCCTTGATCTAGAAAGTAGAAGTTGTCTCAATAATAAAAGAATTATAAGTTGCTAATTCTGAAAGAACCAAAGCTATTATTTTTGCTGTCCCGGTCACCAGGACAAAGTGAAATGATCAGATGTGACTCAGACAGAACATCCCTGTAAAAAAAAAAAAATGAAAGAAAGAAAGAGAGAAAGAAAAATCCAATAACTTCAAATGACCAAATACATATTATTTGATGTTTGTTCTTTCTTAATCCATTTCATTCTGATCAAATTGCTCAAAAGCTACTTTGATTTATAAATGGAATTTAGGAAGTTAGGAAACTGAAAAATAAACAATTTAAACTTTGAAAGATAGCTCCCGGGAAGCAGAATAAAGGTACTTAAAGGATTTCCATTTCCTAAGACCCTAGAAACGCAATGGATTGGAGTGCTCTGTTTAACTGCTGTTATGGATGGCCCCCTGGGTAAACTTTATGCTTTATAAAAAGCCAATACTGAGAAAGGGTTTTGTAAAAATAATATTCATTCACAGACTCACTCAGTGGAACAATCCACAGATGACATTTTGTGACCACATTGCATGAAGGACATGTGTGAGCATTAACAAGTGACCCCTCCTGGTACCAGCCCCACTGAAACTTTTGCTCCTGAATATCTATATGTTGAGTCTTTCTTGGGTATTCCAGGTAGAAAGCTTTGCTGTAGACATTCTTGCTAGAACCTAGTAGACTGGAGGGTTTGGAAAGGAATGAAAGGAAAGCAATCAGCGTGGGGGCTAGAGATGTGTTAGTTGCTTACTGTCTGTCATGCCTTTGTTAGACACTTGATGCATGCCATGACACTCTAGAAGAAAGAACTGTAATAGACCAGCACCTACTCCCATCCACTTTACTTGATTAACCAAATAGCCTTTGTCTCAGCTGTCTAATGTGAACCCCACACCCGAGTTGGCTTCCCCTCTTTTGCCTTATATGGTCTGCTTCCAGTCTTTGCCATACTTTACTTCTTCCCTCCAACCACGCTTTCCCCTGTCTCTTCCTTTCAGCAGTAATGGAACCTCTCATCTCACAAAGGAAACAAGACTACAATGTGTCCTTGGCTTTTCTTTCATCCCCCTAGCTCACTCACCTTCTCTGCATTGCTCTGTTGTGTTAGAACACCTCTATGCTCTCATGAGCTTCAGTTTCAATTGATCCTGTCTCTTCCCACCTTCTGGGGGTCACTTCAACATCTCTTATCCCATCTGCCTATCTATGTCTCTTTATCTCTATCTATCTATCTATCTATCTATCTATCTATCTATCTATCTATCATCTATCATCTCTCTGTATGTCTCTACCTATAACCTATTTATCATTTCAATCTCAAAACATCAAGGTGTCCATGGCAGACACAATTTTTTCTGCCTATTAAAATTTTAAGAAAGAAAACTGGTTTTCTAAGTGTCACTCTTTTTTTTTGTTGTTGTTGTTGTTTGTTTGTTTTTTGTTTTGGAGACAGGGTTTCTCTGTGTAGCTTTGCACCTTTCCTGGAACTCGCTTTGTAGACCAGGCTGGCCTTGAACTCACAGAGAGCCACCTGCCTCTGCCTCCCAAGTGCTGGCATTAAAGGCGTGCACCTCCACTGTTATCACTTTTTCATTGCTGAATTATATGAAATTACCTATAATGGCTATATTTCCATACCTTTGTACCACAACCACCATTGAACTCACAATGGTCTGGCTGTTGTCCATGACATATACATACCCTTGACTATGATCCCATCTGATCCCCAGACCTTGTGATTACTTCTCATTCCTCACCCACATGATTTCAGCAGTTGTTAATACTGTTTCTACCTCTTTTCAAATTCTGGGTCCTGTCTGGACCATTGTGATTATCTTTTGTTATTTTTTTTTAATCTTCTCTGTAATTTGTTTGCGGAAACCTTCATTGGTTCACTTTGATTAGGAGAGACTCCAAATGTGTGTGTTTTCTAGGATGGGTTTTTTTTTTTTTTTTTATCATGCCTTCTTTGTTTGCAAAAGGACACTTTTCAGTAAGCCACATGCATTCTCACCACTGAGTAGAGTTCCATGTGCTCTGCCTCACCCTCTCCAGAATCACACACCCACACCCACACACCTCCAAAGCCCAATTCAACACCTTTACCCTGTTATTACTCAAAAATTACTAGCTAGCTGCCCTGTGATGTCTCTTAGATCAAACCTGTGCCGTCTTTAACAAGATACATTGCTATTCCCCAACTGTATAGAAACAGCATCACCTCTTCTCCTTTACTGGGTTAAAATGGTTTCCAGAGATTTCTCAGGGTGTCTTTTTTGTCACTTTACCATGAGTCTCCTTATCTGATGGAGAAATCTCTAGTCACCCTGAGTTGCACTCATGTACTCCATCAGTCTCAGTCTTCCTGTACCCTTGATTCCAATGCTGAATTTATTATTCATGCAAGAGCCTTCTTCCAGATTCACCTTCTCCATCCTTGATTGCACTTCCTTAAGTCCAGTCCTGACCTTTTGCCTGGGTTGGTTTCCCACGCCTTTCCACCTTCAGTTTTCCTACCACCTAAAGCAGCTCTTTTTTGTTTCCTTATTCATTTCTAAAACTCAGGTTGAAAGGTCAACCTTTGGTTAAAAATTCCATGGCTTACAGCAAGAGAAAACTGTCAAAAAATTTTAAATAGATAGTCTAATGACACACCAGTGAATCATGATTACTTGTGAAGTGTGTCATGAAAATTGTGTGCCAATAATCATGAACTTATGTTGATGTTATCACCTTTAAAATGCTTTTTGCAGATTTGAGACAACTCAAGGTTGTCAAAAATTATGTCATTCTTACATGTCTGCATTTCTAAATGAGAAGAAATAAATGGAATGACCATGGATGGGTCTCCAACTTCTGTCTCTCTTACTGACCACAGTGAGATACATTTTTAAAGATCAGGAAGTGATCTGGTGAATATGAACCATCGCTCTGCTGTTTTGTTAAAGATTCTTTGAGATTTTTCTCAAACTCAACCATCTGTGGTATTTTTTTTTGAGTGTGTATGTGCATGTTGTATGTGTAGTATGCATACTTGATAGTGAGAATGTGTCCGTTCATGTGTGCAGGTGTGCATGCATGTGGGTACATAGTCCTGTGGAGCCCCAAGGTACATCTTGGGTTTCTTTCCCTGTTGGCATCAAAGTTTGGCTTTTTAACACAAGACCTCTTACTAAGCCGGAGCCTCATCACTTAACTAGGCTTGTTGGTCAATAAACTTCAAGGGTTTATCTTCCTCTGCTGCCCTCAGCTTTGGGGTTACAGGATCACATTACCACCATCTGGCTTTTTACTACTATTAAAAACCAAAACCAAAACCAAAACCAAAAACAGGGTCCTGGGGATTTGAACTCAGTTTTGTATATTTCAGCCAACAGACATCATCTTCACAGCCCAGGGTCATCTTAAATGTGAAGTGTCTTATGTAGATTTTTCAGAGAATAACAACTGAAAAATGCTACTGCCCCACAAATAGATGTACAATCCTTTTATGGTGGCATGGGCATCCTTCTTCTGCCAGATTCCTGAAGCAGCATTTCAAACTCACAGTCATCTACTGAGCCTCTTGTCTTCACTGATGCTCTACACTTACCACAGGCATTGAGACTGTCCATCACCAGCACCTCAGTCAGGCTTCTCCTTGACAGGGCAGGGTGGCAGGGTATCATGCAATTCTGGATAATTCCAGAAATTCATTTTATTATTTTTTTTAAGTTGTGCTAAACAACAACAACAACAAACAAACTTTATCTTTCAAATTCCCAGGATCCCCTCTTACACATTTCAGAGCAAGTTCAAGGAGACCCCCCCCACACACCCCTAATCCCCAATACCTATTAAATCTCTAGTATTATGAGCAGATTTTCTGAGCTGGATTGCCTAATGCTGATAACAGTGATGTCTGCCTCAAAGGGCAGCTGTGAGGATTCCATCATAAAACTAACCATGCCTGGGGGACCTTCTGTAGCCTTTCCATGAGCTGAGATAAGTCTGTAGCTCCTTCAGGCAATACATGACCCTGCAGTGCTCAGCTGGGGGTGACTTCACTTTGCAGCTTTCCCAAGTGTGGAGCAAATTAATTCTCTGGTGAGTTACATGTTGTTCCAATGTAGTTCTCTGTGAGTTACTCCAGCAGGGAGGCTTTGGAATGCTGTCTCTCCTATAGTTAATACTTCGTTTTATGCTGTATCCATCAGCAGATGGATTTATCATCATGCATTCAGACTTGACAGAGGTCAGCCATCGTCTCTCTCTCTCTGTGTCCTCATGTGCTCTTGGGCAAGCTGGCCTTTTTCCCTCTCTCTGAGCCCTCATGTCCCAGAGCATCCTTCAGTCCAGTTAGATCTTGAGCTCAGTGACTAGAAGCCACTGATACTAGGCTGACTTTTGGAGGCTTAGAAGGGCTCCACTGTCTGGTTGGATTTCATTTTCAACTGGAGTCACTTGAGCCGTCCCATTTATCAAACACATCACAGTTATGCCTTACAGATAATTGGGTTCCTCCCTAGGCCCCGTCTCTCTGTTCCTGGGGCTCATTCATGGGTTCAGTGCCATTTAAAATCCTCTGAAATAGTCAGGATTAGGAGGAAGAACATACATCACTATCATCAGCATTGTTGCCTGTTATGCTTTTAGGAAACCTATAGTTTTGTCAAGGAGGCTAAGGTTGAGTGTGATTAAATAACTAATTCAAGTTTATACAATAAGTGGCAGAGTCAGGGTCCAACCTAAGGTGACTTCAAAGCTGAGATTCATTCATGACTGTGAACCACTTTTGTGTACACAGATGGTGTCTCCTTTAAAGTGTATTTCAAATTCAGTGTCTAGGAGATTTACTGCACCAAGTACATCTGAGTCAGACCTGTGTGGCTTCTCTAAACACAGGTCCTTTGCCTGGGAGTTGCTTCCCAGCCTAGGGACAAAGCATCACATCAACTCTTTCATTGGAACTAATGTCCCCTTTGAGATCTCTGCATGGAAAGAGACACCGTCTATTTTCCCTGCAATCCTCAGGATCCTCCCTTGATAATCAAATAGGATGGCCTCAGCAAAGCTGACAAGATATTTTCATGTTTGTTAAACAAGAACCATTGGTTTGGCTCAGGAGCAGCTGTTGAATAAACAAGATATCTGATGTGCCATTGCTCATTGGAAATTAACAAACCCTTTAAAAATGGCAATTTGTCAAGAGTTATATGAGGCAGAATTTATTCTCAGCAAGTGAACAATTTGAAGACTTCCTTCCCAGGCTTTGCAGAATCCCCCAGAGCCAGCTGTGCAGAAAAAGTTCCGTTTAATTCTTCTGTCATTAAGGAAAATATGCAGACAATGATGGTGAAGAAAAGCAAGTGTCCTGTTATGGAAATTGAGGCATCCTGGGGGATGCATCGTCCAGAGCAATTGATGGGAGCTATTCCCCTTCTGGGCTGTTTTTCCATTTGGAGAATGGAAGTCTCCTGCATGAGAGGCAGATTTTCCTCTTCCATGCTGTTTCGGAAATCAGTTGGTATTCTTCCTGTGGAGTTCTGTGAAACAGGCATGAAGGAAAGGATTGATCTTAAAACACAAGTAAAAAGTAAAAAATTCATCACCTCTCTTAAGGGATACAATAATTAGAAGACATTAGCAAAAATTAATCCTGACATAGGCCCACTTCCCCTTGCCGCACAAAAGATTCATACTGTCTGTTCAACTTCTCTTAGTCCTTGATTCTGAATCCATGAGTTCTCATAATACTTAATCCAGGTACATAAGCTTAATGAGCAGTGAATGATGGGTATAGCAGGTACTGTCGATGAGGAAACAAGGATGAAGGTTTAAGAAAGAAGTAGAAATGTTACTTAACACATGAGGATGGGGAGCCTGTTGATTTGATCATGGGACTGCATTGTTTTGGATAATTTTGAAGATATAAGGTCCCCAGGCCTGTTGGTATAAAGACTAATGGGATGGGACTCTTAACTCAAGTCCTACCAGGGGCAGAAAGGTAATTTACTGGGATTCCTGGCAAGTGCTGGGCAGCTTGAGGTTGATGTGCTATTCTTGCTGGGTTGCAATTCCAATTCTTTATTTAGAGGGGTTTGGGATGGGAGGGGTGATTGAGTGGGGCAAGGAGCACTCAGGCTTTATATAAGTGGGACCCTGTGGACTCTAGTTAGAAGCTAAGGAATTAGCTGACTCTGGGCCCTCTGCATCTTGCTGCCTCATCTCCTCACATTAGCTCTCTTAGCAATTGATCTTGTAAACTTTCTGAATCAGAGAAATTAAAGATGAAAAGGAGCCTATTAAGTGATCTTGCCCCAGCCCAGGACTAAGCCGAATGACTCCCATGGGAGGGTTCTGGAGTGTCTGGTTCACTTTAATTTTAATTTTCCCAGAGGGTCTGACTTCTTGCTCTTCCCCTAGGCAGCCCTTCCCAAGCCGATGGCTGCAGGTGTGAGCACCATTTCTCAGGAGGCGACTGCTCTGTGTCTAGGCTGTGCATGCTCATCTTGTACTCTGATTTCCAAGGTCTGAGAGTTTTTCAGCTTGCATCTGTAGTATCCTAGGGTTTGAGTGGAAAACTTTTGTGAAGGGGAGGTTACTGTGCTCTACCTATGGGTATTAGGTTTTGATTTGACCTTTTATTCCCTTAGCCATTGATGTATATACAGCAGTGTCTATGCTCATAAAAGTGGATGAAGACATGGTAGTGCATGCTTTTAATTCTAACACTCCAGAGGCAGAAACAGGTAGATCTCTGTGAGTTTGAGGCTAGCCTTCTCTACATGGTGAGTTTCAGGCCTGACAGGGCTACATAAAGAGACCACATCTCAATAAAACAAAACAAAAAGTACATAAAATGGAATGAAGTCTACATGATATAGTTAGGGTCAAGAACCGAAAATCTTTGGGGAAGATCAGAAAGACTCATGGTTAAAATATGTTTGGTATTCCTTAGCCTATAATAGGAGTACCATACTATTAAAATTACCTAGTTTAATCCTACAGCAACCCTGTTCAATAACCACTGTTATTGTTCTCTCTTCAGAAGTAACTGTCTTAAATATTTGAGAGGTCAGGGTACATAAAGCCTGGTAGTACAGCTGGGATTTGAACCCAGGTCTTTCTGAGTGTAATAATCATGTTTATTCCACCATTGTCTAACACCACCTCCTATTCATATGTACTGGAAAGGGTGGAAGTAAGGACAAGGCAGAAGGGATTCAGTGATGACTTCAAAAGCATGGTTGACTTTCTAAACTGAGAAGCTTAAACTTGTGTTATGAGCTATCTGCAGATTTCATAACTGGGCACATAAGTAAGTAATGATTGCTTCCAGGCTCAAGCAAATACTTTATTCATGTATTCCGTGCTTTGAGAATGCTGTGGGAAAGGCATGCAGTGAGAAGAACATGCTTAGTGGGCACTGCTGCTTAACTGTGGCTTGCTGTGCTGTTCCTCCCAAGTTGTGTTAGCTTGTTACTGAAGAGCTCTTTATTTTTTTTTCAGTTAATGGTCTTTGGGTTCCATTGGCTAATGGGCTCAGTACTCAGTATCTTTATGTTGTTTGTGCAGCCTAGGCTGTTAGATAACAAAGGCAAACCCATTTGGATTCTGTGCAAGTGGTGGGGCATGAGCATGAGACAACTAGATACAGAGATCAGAGCGATGACTACTGAGTGGGGAACCAGATGGAGTTGGGGAGAAGCATCATAGAACAACAAATTTTGCCACCATTTGAAACAGTAAACTAGGGCTGTGCCTCTGAGCAACTGTGAAGTCAAGAGAAGTTGTTGAAGTTGAATTGTCAATATTTGAATCCTTCTTCTTTTCCTTGTGACATGAAGATACTGAGCCAGTCACTTAATTTCTTCTGTAAAGCATGCCTCTGTTTCTGTGTTTAGTTTGTGGGCCAGTGATGCATCCTGCATAGGCTCCTTCTTAGCATTAGGCAATATAGAAGGGATTAAGATACTTGCACTGAGTGGCTGACTGATACCTGTTGCCAATCGACCTTCCTCCTTCCCCCTTTTTCTCATGGAGACTGACAAGCTACAGATGCACCTTCTGATGAGCTTGGAAGCTAAGTCTATCTGCTCTGAGTTTGAGTCTGGAGCTGTCATTTATTAATGATGATGACTTAGACAAGACATTTTTCTGTTTTAGCCTTTAGCCCCTTGATGGTAAAATGCACACAAAACTATATATCCCTTATTGGAATTTTGAACGCTTGTCCCAAAATATAACTGAATATCAGGGTTGTTACCAAAAAGTGGTGTTATCTAAGTGAGCATATCAAGCAAACTCATTCCTTCAATCTAGAGTAGAAGAAGCATTATTTAAATAATCAAGTCAGTTGCAATGTGTAGTAAATAAGATGATTAACACAGGCATCATTTGACTATAAGATGACTCATAAGAAGTGAACAAATACCTTTACATTATCACAGGATGTGGAGCAATGGTTACTGTCTGATTTATGGGGTTCCCTGTGGTTGTCACCTCTGTTCCCTCATAGAGTTGGCTGCTGTCTTCCAGACACATTTATGTAAATGGACTTATGGCAGACATCCTTTTTCTAACCATGGATTCCAGCCATAGACTTACCCCGACATAGCTGTAAAGGGTCTGTCAGTATAGACTCCACACTAGTATGTCTACACTGTTATAATGCACCAAAATGCATGCCCCTAATAGTCCTGAGGCAAAGTCTGTGAAATTCTGGTTTTATTCTCTTTAGAGCTGAGATACAATTAAAAATGTTACCACAGTAATTGGCAACATCTATTAACTTGATGAGAATTGCCCAAGGCGACACATTTTCACCCTTTTGCACATTATTAGTCTATAAATACACCTGGTTCTTTGCTCTTTCTTCTGTAGAACTTCCACAAACTGTCCTCCTCACCCACCCTCCCATGCTGTCTCCTTAATGCCCTTTGCCTTTTTAATTAACTCTCTGAGTACTTCCAACACTTCCAGCCAGTACCACATAATCTTGCATCTAATTATGTGGCCTTGAGGTTTATCTGAGAGACAGCCTCAAAAGCTCAGCCCTGAGAGTAGTGGCGTCAATCCACAGAGCCAGTACAAGTTCGAGCTTTGTGTTAACTTGCCAAAGGATCTCTAGGGTCTCAGCTTCTTGCATGAACAAGGCTTCTTGTGTAATGCTTGTTGAAATTAGACAGTAGTGTGGCTGTGATCTGCAAGCTACCAAGTGCTGGTGCTTCCTGTCAGCACAGTTCCTTCATCTGCCTACGTCCTGTTCTACGTCTTCTGGTTCTTGATGAACTGATGGGTATGCTATCTTCAGATGGTGTAGCAGGAATCTTAAAAGTTCTTATTAATAAAAAACAAACCTGATACCAGTTATTGTGGTGAATGCTGGAAGATCAGAGAAGCAGAACAAGCCATAGTTTCCTCACCTTGGCAGTTCCTCAGCTGGTCTTGTTTCCATAGACTGGAAGCTTCTGTGTCTTCATCCCAATGGCTCTCAGCTGAACTGTGCTGCTCAAAGCCTAAAAGCTTAACCAGCCAAATGCTTAACTAACTTAGTTCCTGGTCCTCACACCTTATATACCTTTCTGCTTTCTGCTATCACTCCCTGGGATTAAAGGCTGGATTTCTGGGATGAAAGGTGTGTGTCACTAAGCCTAGCTGTTTCTAAAGTGGCCTTGAACTCAGAGATATGGGTAGCTCTGCCTCCCAAGTGCTGGGATTAAAGGCGTGAGCTGTGGATATCACTCTGTATAAATAAAGTGCTGATTGGCTAGTAGCCAGGCAGGAAGGATAGGGTAGGTGGGACAAGGAAGAGGAGAAGGCTGGGAGGAGACACTGCCAGCTGCTGCCATGAGAAGCAACATGTAAAGACACCGGTAAGCCACAAGCCATGTGGCAAAGTATAGACTAATAGAAATGGGCTAAATATAAGAGCAAGAGCTAGACAATGGTAGGCCTGAGCTAATGGCCAAGCAGTTTAAATAATATAAGTGTCTGTATGATTATTTTATACATGGGTTGTGGGACCACGGGGGTTTGGTGGAACCTGGAGAGAAGCTCTCCAACTACATGTGTGCACCACCACCGCCCAACTTCTGCTTTGGCTTGCTCTGACCCATTTTCTAGCCACCATTTTTGGCTTTGTTCTAGTGGCTGTCTGTTTTTTAGGGTGCACAATATTGTGGGGAACACAATACCACCACAAGATGGTGAGTGAGATATCTAGACCTCACCAACAGGAAGTTCTTTTTCTCTCTAATGCATTCATTTGGTTAAGCCCAAGGGGAGGCAGAGTGGGACAGTTCATGACAGTGAGGCATAAAGTTGGGCAGTGCAAAGGCTGGGAATCTCCTGAGCTGTGAAGTTACAGAGACCAGATGTGGAAAGGATCCCTGGTCTCCCTCAACTTGTGTTGTGTGACTTTTTGAATGTAACTCACTTCTGAAGACTCAACCCTGTGTGGCAAACCATTGGCACTGTGTGCCAGATGTTGAGGTGCCTGCTTAGAGCCACTTCTTATACCAGTATGAGCTTCTAGGCATTCAGAACCCACTTGGACTCATCTTGACATCTTCTGTCCCTGGGGTTTTCTTTTGGGCGTTGCACAAATGTTGGTACCTGATAACTGACTATGAGAGGAATACAATCTGAAGAGATGGAGGACTGTGGTGATGAGGATCACAGAGTGGTCCTCTTCTCCATTGAAATTGGAGAGTGGTCCCCTTCTCCATTGAAATTCAGACATCATTGCCAATATAAATGTCTCCATTGGTCTTTCATGGAAGAGTTCAGGTCATGAAATAGACACTGCCTTCATCCTGAGTTTGGGTTCTTGCTCTTTGGTTCATCCCATGTAAGTGTTTGTGGTCATTAACTAAATACTGGGCATAAAGGGCTTCTTGGTGAATGATGATAGTACCTTCTGAGTTACTTCTGGTTAAGAGTCATACATGTTCCAGGTTACAGTATTTTATAAATTTTATGTACACAGCCCATAAACTAAGTATGCATGGGTATGCATACTTGTCTACATATGGACATGTACTTAAAAATTGCTATCTATGCACCCATACATATCCATAGTAAAAGCTTTAAAAATATATTTTCACAAATTTATGTCTCAGTAACTGCAGCATCTCCAAGATCTTTCTTACTCTTTCTGCAGTGATTTCTTGTGCTTTCTTCCCAGACACCCTTCCTTAGCACACCATTTCCCAACATAAGCCTTGGATCCTATCCTGCCTGTGCTCTACCTAGTCCCCACACATTCTAACACCAAATCTCTCTCCTGAAACCTTTCCTGATTGACTTTGCCCTCCCAATATGCTCCTAACGTGTCACTCCATAAACACCTTTTAAAGGAACAAGGCATGCTTAGGAGGTAGATCACTTGGTTGGAGATAGGACATTCCAAAGCCATATAGTGAGAAACAATGATTCTGACTGTTCTATGTTCAGGGGAATGTTGCAATGCACTTGGTCTCTGTAATTGAAAGTGGCCTTTTTAATGAATGAACTTGTCCTCTGTGAACCACAGGCTTTGTAGGTGATTTCAGTTTTTTTCTGGGAAATATGGAATGACTCACAGGAGTTACTTAGATTGTAACAGCCCTAAGTGTAAACAGATATATCACCTGGCATCACACTGAGTGCTCACTCATAGTAGATATCCAGTGAAAGGCTTGCTGGCTATATTCATAGTAGCAAGGTGCTTCAGTTCTTATTAATCTGTTACTGCATAGCCCAGCCCTGAGATCCCACTGACCAAAGCTCAGTTTGTAACCGTAGGCAGCTTCTATCATGACACTGGTTCTGGTTCACTGAGGTCCAGCTGAGTTGAGCTTGCTCATCTTTGGAAATGGCCTCTTGATGTATGTGATATGTCCTGGATGTACTTTCCTCCACTGAAGGATTTGTTTCTAACCATCCAGAACTTGAAAAGATGTGAGATTAAATTAGATTAGGTCGTGATTATTTTTTCTAACTGCTTTCTTGGTAAGATTTACATTGTATTTTTAAACCAGTATAAACCTTTGTTTTTATATAAAACTTATACAAAAGCTTTATAAAAAAAAGTACTTAGCCTATTATGAGATTTATATAAGATATAAACTGAGGATTTTTATTTCAATTTCTTTTATTTTATGAAAAATTTAGTTATTTAAAATTTGTTCTTAAAAGCATATATTACATGTTGAATATAGACCCTTTCCTCAGTGTCTCCTACCTTCCTTTTTCTTTTTCTCTTTGGGGTCTCCTTTGTTACCACAGATAATAATTTTACTTATTTCTCTCTCTCTCTCTCTCTCTCTCTCTCTCTCTCTCTCTCTCTCTCTCTCGTGTGTGTATGTGTGTGTGTGTGTGTGTGTATGTGTGTGTGTGTGATGGTTACTAAATGAAATCCAGGAATCACAAATGAGAGAAAAAAAAAAGCATTATTTTTTTAAAACTGGCCTAATTTGCTTAAGTTTGGCTCTGCATGGTTGCATTTAGCTTAAGTTTGGCTCTGCATGGTTGCATTTACTTTCCCATAGACCATAGAACTTTCTTCTTTATGGCTGAAAGACTTCATACTCTGCTTCAACATTGTCAGGTACCTAAGTTGCTCTCATGACTTAGCTATGGTGAATAGAGTTACAATAAACATTGCAATTATATCTGTTATAAACATTCAAAGTCCTGAACTTTCAGAAAACTACAAAGCAAAGCTACATTGAGATTATATCTTGTCAAAATGTTAGTCATTAAGAAACAAACAAAAATGCTGGTGTTGATGTAGACAAAAGGGAACCTTCATATACCTTGATAGTGGATTGTAAACTAGCCAGACATCTATGAAAATATGTATGGAGATTTCTCAAAAAACAAACAAAAAGTATATATAACATATGTCCCATATCTACCAGTCTTGGGCATTTACCCAAAGGACTTCAAATCAATAATCAAGTTTTAATTCTAATTTCATATATTTCATATACTAATGGGCATATATACAACTCATCATTTGGAAAATACATATCTGTTGAGCACCCCTTGATCAGAGATCTGGAAGGCTGAGAGAACAATAGATAGCTTCCCAAGGATCATGGGAAGGCCTTGAAGATATACTGAACAACCTCTTAGGAGAATGTGTTGTTAATGGATCTGTGGCTCCAAGAAGGGGAGAACAAAAGAGGTCACAGGATTGAGAGAGGCAGGCAGGGAAGGAGGGAGGGAGGGAGGGAGGGAGGGAGAGAGGGAGAGAGAGAGAGAGAGAGAGAGAGAGAGAGAGAGAGAGAGAGAGAATGAATTAGTATCCAATATAAGAAATGCAGTTAGAATCCAGGAAAACCCTGTTCCTGAAATATAGAAAAATACAGAGTGCTCTTCTCTTTGCCTGTTTCTTTCTTTTCTCAACTTAAAACTTTCAAGATGAATTGCTCTGTGTCATGTCATGTTGTTGTTGTCTGTCAATCCAATACTGAAGTGTAGAGAAAGAACCTGTTTGTTCCAGATAGGAAGGAGTTCTAGCCCCGATTTCGTTAGAACAGAAAGAGCAGATGAATATTATGCACAAGTGCATTTGGGGGTCAACATGTAAAGCTCTGGTAATCTAGAACAAGCAAGCAAGAGACTGATCAAGGCAGAGGGCTAATTGTGACCTCAGAGTGCCTCCTAGAGGAGCCACGTTCACTTCAGCTGCAGGAAACCCCTGAGGTGGCGTTGCCTTGGCATTTTTACAGCATGATCACATTTGTCAAGCCAATCACAGATGACTAGGTTTCACAGACCTGATATTGCTTTGAGGATAAATGGGAGAAATCGTAGCATATTGATTTAAAATGAAGTCTTCATTCACTTCGTTGTTTAAAGATTAATTAAATGAGTGAAATCTGTTTAAGTGTGTTACAGAATTGTTCTCAACACTCATTTTAAACATATTGCTAGGCTGTTATTATTCATGTGTATTTATCTGTTCAATAGATGCTTAATAAATGCAGTACAAGATATGGTGTTGTGCACTAGTGAAAAACATGATTTAATCAGACAGAGAGGCTGTCTTTAAGGAGAGTATAATGAAGAAGGACAACATGAAGCACATCAGGCTGACAGTAGAATAAGATTGTGTTTGAAGCTGGGCTCTTTCTGCTCTTCATATTTTATCAATGGATGAGTAGTTGAACTTCAAAAATCTCCATTGCCCATTTGAAAAGAAAGGGAGAAGCTCTTTGCTGATCTCTAGGTTTGATTAAAGATGGAGATAATATATTTAAAAATGTAGACGTCTTGGCACATTAATCTATTAATTGTAATGGTTATGACAGCAGTACTTTAGTAGTGAGCACTGTACAGTGAAAACTGTTAACACATGCCACCCTTTTACATGCTTATTTTTCATAAAGGTATTATTTTGTATTTATGTGTGACTGTGAGCACACCAGTGTGTACCAGTGCATGTGCAAGTGTGTGCAGTTTGAAGGCCAGAGATCAGCGTTGCATCATTCCTCATGAATGCTCTACCTTTTTTATCTTTCTTGTTTGTTTGGATTTGGACATAGGATTAGAATAGGCTGGCTGGCCAGTGAGCTCCACCCGGCCCTCCCTTCCCAGCACTGGGATTACAAGCATGTGTCTCCACACCCAGTTTTTTACATGGATTCTGAGGGTCAATCTTTTTTTTTTTTTTTTTTTTTGTTTTTTTTTGAGGCAGGGTTTCTCTGTGTAGCTTTGTGCCTTTCCTGGATCTTGCTCTGTAGACCAGGCTGGCCTCAAACTCACAAAGATCCGCCTGGTGTATGCTGCTGCCACAGCCACCACCCCCCAATCTCCCCCACCCACCCACCCACCCTCGGCAAAAAAAATTTTTTTTGAGCTGAGGATCGAACCCAGGGCCTTGCGCTTGCTAGGCGAGCACTCTACCACTGAGCTCGAAGTCCTAGAGGATCAATCTTATGCTTAAATAGATACTGGGCACTTTACCAACTTACCTTTCTCTCCATCTTAATAATAATTATTATTATATTAATAATTATAGTAATAATTATTATATATCAATATAATATATTAGATAATATATAACAACAGAGATAATAACCATATGTAATAATTTATAATATAATAATAATTATTAATCTCTCCATTGTTCAATGAAACAATTGAGGCATGGAGAAGATAAGATACAGTGTTTTGTGATCCTACAGTTAGCAGATTGTATGACCAAGACCTGAGCCTGGGTTGACAGCAGGATGTATGTTTCTGTCTACATCACTAATACATGGAAGGAAGTGGCCTTCACCACCCAAAGCTGAGTATGGGGCTCTAATAGGTGGTTCTCAGCTCTGTCCATTGCAAGCTCCTGGCCCTGAGTTACCCCAGCCTAGTGCTCGTGAAAGTCTAGGCCTCATTATCACCATTGTCACATCATCTATGGACTTCTTAAGGATGAAAAGTCTAGGTTCCTATCTCAACTTCCTGGGTCAAAAACGCTAAAGATATATCTGAGCATCCCTGTTTTAATGCCCAGAATACCAGTATTGCTACTACTACCTCAAGAATCAGAAAGGCTATTGCACCAGTTTAACTGAACCAGAATTACCTGGGTTGGGCCATGCTTTGGTGTTTAACGGTTTGGTCACAGTTCCCCAAGAAATTGTAATGTAAAGTCAGGGCAAGAGCTTACATGGGAAGTAGACATTGAGCTAAGCCAAAAGAGCAACTGTGGAGTGTGTAGTAGAATTTGTATTTCCAGTAGAGAGCTTGGGGGAGGAAGCTGTGGTATGTATTTGAGAGATAAGTTCAGGCCTGATAGGTGATAACTCTCTAATAATATTCATTACAAAATAGGAAACAGTTTCAAAAGTCTGACCACAAAGAAAACAAAAAGATGAGTTTATACATATGCTAATTAACTCAATTTAAATAATTGCGTATTGTGCACGTATATCAAAACATCATAGTGACCCATATTCATGTCTGCAATTATAATTTATCAGTTAAGATACTATTCATGGAATTACTTTGTAATTTATATGTCTAGAAGATCAGTTGGTAAAGCATGGGTATTTTGACTTTATCCATCAGTATTTTGGCTTTGGTTTTCTTCCCCAGTGTTTGGTTCTACTCTTTCTAGAGAAATCTGTGCCCTGGAATTCATACCCACACAGACAGAGAAAAAAAAAAAGCCTAGGCTATTGGCCCACTACTCTTTCCTGATAGCCAAGTGTGCTATGAAGAGGCTGGGAGAGGAGTCCCAAACTGGATCTAATGCTGCTTGACACAGAGCATAGGCTGCTTCCTGACCTGTGAAGTGAGGAGCTGGATTAGACCAAGATGTTTCAAAGGTTGCTGTGTCTAGCTCTCCTGGGGACTATCCTGTCGAGGTGAGCTGTCATGGATCCTGAGATCTTCCTGTCTGACCTACTTTATGTGAACAGACATGAAGACTGCTCTCACAGAATGCTGCTGCTAAAAATAAGCTGGCAGTCACGTGGCCTCCTTTCCAGTCTCCAATCAGTCATGTCTGAGTGTAGGTTCTAGGGCCAAGTGCAGTGTCTTCCCTGGAGCTTTGGCTGTGGCTTCCTAGTTCTCTTTGTTCCTGTGTCCTTGGTCTTTTCTCAGAACTTGAAGGCTTCCAATTTAGGAGAACAATCACTGTCCTTCCCTTCATCGTTTCACTCGATCTTCGATGCCATCACTGGGCTCATCAATTGTTATCAGATTAATGACAAATACCTCTAAAAGGAAACTGCTTCACACGTTAGGCTGCTCTGACTAGGTTTTTGTTTTTATTTATTTATTTTTAAATCTCCCCTTTCTTAGGAGAAAGTGAGTGATACACAGGCAGATAGATCTCTCAAGCACAGGAGAGTGGGGTCTGTTCTTGGATATAAGATAAGTTTGTTTAGAAGTTAAAGAGTGCTTCAGGCAGGGTCTTATGAAGGTTGTTTTACTGGATTTGTTTTCATCACTCATGGGACAAAAATTTGCTGCTGATTTTCCCTGTGACAACCCTGTGATTGAATACATTGATAGATTATTTAACAATGAAATCTGAGGTCAATGATCCTGATAGGGATCCAAAGGTTAGTTAAACCTACTGCATGATCTTTTAACCCAAGGAGAACACTGATTTCTTATCAAAGAGCCCTCATGAAGTCATTTTCCAGAGACTGTGATCAGATGGCCAGTCTACACAGGCCAAAGGTGCCTTAGCTGAACCATGTGATAGGGGGGCTTTCCTGTCTGCTGCCTAGAAGACTGTCATTATCAGGCAGTCAACAGATGTAGGACGGAGGAAAGGGGAGAAAGGACAGTGGGCTATAGGGCAGGTCAGTGTATCTTGTTCTTCACAGAACATAATGATAGCTAAAATAGAGTCCTTTCCATACATCAGCTGGGTTTTAAGTATTCACTGCTCAGCCAGTCTGGTCTCCAGGACTCTCTGAAGCTAGTGTTGTGATCCTGTTATTTTATGGCAGTGGAAACTAAAGATCAGTG
The DNA here is from genome assembly GCF_903995425.1 of Onychomys torridus. Taxonomy (NCBI): domain Eukaryota; kingdom Metazoa; phylum Chordata; class Mammalia; order Rodentia; family Cricetidae; genus Onychomys; species Onychomys torridus. The sequence continues at coordinate 167,264,521 of NC_050443.1, forward strand.
TTGGCACACACATGCGGAACGTTCTGGGGAGCTGATAGCAAAGAGAGGAAAAACCCTTCTTGATGAAGACTGATGAGGCCTACTACAAAAATTAATCTTCCCAATTGTGGTTGTTAGATTTCAGGAAAGCTGCATAGCAGAAGAATTCATGGTTGAGGAATTTAAAACTTCATAAAGGCTTTAACAGATTGTATATGATTATAATATCCTAATTCTATTTTGTTCCATGGAATTTTGTTTTAAAGTAGCTTAATTAAAACCAGAAATACAGTATAGTTAAATACAGTTGCTATTGATGACTTGTTTATAGAATGGGAGTGTCCTGGCACAACTGTCCTCTACCACCTGATGCTCTGTAGAAAAGTCCCAAGGATTTTCTTCCATGCAGTTTCAATGAGATGTTTATATCTTTGCCCTGTTGCAGACACTGATAACATGGAATATGATTTGATTTGGGCCAGTCTGAAAAGGACCTCTGCAGGCTTCTGAGCTGAAGTCTTGGTTGGAGCAGATAGGCTTCTAATAGGTGACTAATGAATTTAGATGGACTATTAATGAATTTAGATGAATCTGGATGGACTATTAAGACATGGAGCCTAGTTGGAGAAAGAACTTCACTTGGCTTGTGCCTTGGGCTGGTATATCTTATCTTCAGACCTTTTCTCTGTCTGTTTCTCAGTCACTGTGAGCAAAGAACTTTTCCCTATGAGAAAGAACTTCTCCATCATGATGATCTGTCACTATAGGCTTGTAGCAATGGAGCAGCTAACAACAGATTGAAAATATAAGTCAAAATCTTCCTTTAGGCTCTTTTTGTCATTTGACAAAAACCTGACAAAGACAGAGCGTTATTTCTCTTGTGGTCTGTTCTGTCATGGATATTGGCCTTGGTCTGGTAGCATCCTCTGTTACAGTGTTAGTTGAAGATGAAGGAATTTGGGTGCTGGACATGGAAGAAATCCCAGGATCATTTATTCACCTGGTTGACATCTGAGTGAGCATGCCTCTCATCCACCTCCAGTTGACCCTGGCATCATTGCAGCTCCTCTCATGTACGGAAGACCTCTACATCCTCACAGACAACAAGAGTAAGGCCAGTTTACAAACAGGCTTTCCGTCAACTCTTGTATCTTTCACTTCAAAAATCTCTACTCACTATTCACTATTCCTCTACCATTTGCATTGACCTACTTGCTCTTTTTATTTATTTCTGACATTCCTTTCCTATGGAATATCACCAATATAAGTGACTCCTAGTCTGAGTAGTTAGAAAGAAAATGTTTGGTAAGATAAGAGACATATACAGAATATGCATACAATGCTACTTTATGTAGAATTTATATTTTGGGACAGGGTCATGTTAGATAGAATCTTGATTCTAGAGCAATGGTTCTCAGCCTTCCTAATGCTGCAACCTTTTAATGCAGTTCCTCATATTGTGGTGACCCCCAACCATAAAATTGTTTTTGTTGCTACTTAATAACTGTAATTTTGCTACTGTTATGAATTATAATGCAAATATCTGTGTTTTCTGGTGGTCTTATGTGACCCCTATGAAAGGGTCATTCCAAAGCCCACAGGATGAGAGCAGCTTCTCCAGAAGTGACTGGGCTCAAATCCTCTTCTCCCTCAAGATAGATGTAGAAGCTTATAGCAGAAGTTAAGCTCTGGCTCAAAGCCACCTACCTGGCCTAAGCCCACTCTTGCTGCTTCTTAGCTGGATGACTGGAGGCAAGTTGCTTAAGCTCTCAATGCCTGATTGTTCCTTCTTTAAATAGAGGAAGAGATTGATTCCCAACTCCTAGAGCTGGCACAAGGATTCAATGAGACCAGCATTTCTGCATAAGATAGTGCCCACCACATGTGTGCTCTCAGTATCTGTGAATTGTTATCATCATGTGGCTTTAGGCACATCACTTAATCTCTCTTATTATCCTCTTTACCACAGAGGAAAATTAGATGAATGGTACTTTCTTTAAAAACTCATTTCAACGATTAATTAAGATAATGCTTATGAATACCAAACACAATGTCTGATACTAGATGTTCTTTGTACTCATTAGCATTTGTCATTGTTATTGTGTGCACTTCCCCACACATTTCCACACAAGCATCCCTTGCGCGGCCATGCTCCCCTACCCCAACAGACCCCATCAGATATGTTCACTTTGTTGTTTTGTTTTGGGCTTGCTCTGTTGGCATATTATTTATATTGAGTTTCCAGAGTCAGGCTTGGTACTTTAAGGATAGGGACCTGATTGTGTCTGTTCAGTGTAATCTAATTTCCTGGTGAGATGGCGTGCTCCAAAATAGCAGTAGTTCACAGGCTGCACAGAAGCATTATTGTTTGCACTAGGTGAGGAAATGCAGATCCAAGGACTTATTTTTGCTGCCTTGCGAGCAAGGATGGTACAAAGTCCAGGCAGCAATTAAGTGTGTCTAGCAAAGGCAGTGGCTTTCTATGGGAGTGATTTTATCTCCCACCAGGAGATGGTTCACAAAATCTAGAATCATTTCTTGGTTGTCACAACTGCAAAGATGCTATATCTAGTAGAGACTAGAAATTCTGTAAACAGTCTGCAGTGTACAGCAAAGACCCTACAATAGACAACTACTTAGTATAGATTTTGACTGTGCTAAGCTGAGAACCCTGCGATTAATGTGAACTTACAGCCAGACTTACCCTGGCATTTTGTGTTGGATTTGGACCTGGGGGTCACAGCTAAGGTTGTGCCAAGGAACCTTATTTAGGGCTGTGGGATTTTCCAGGATGTAAATCCTCTGAGTGATTCAAAACAAAACAAATAAACATTGATGTTGTAGATCCACTCTCATTGTTTTTGGCTTCACAGATCTAGGCAGGAAGCCTCAGACATCTGTTGGTTGCTGAACTCTACTGAGGGAGGTGCTCATGAGTGGCCAGTTTGTTGAATCACTGGGGCCAGGACACTGCTAGAACAGAGAGGGGCCTGCTCCTTAAACAGAGAAGGAAGGGCTACTGTGGGTTTGGGCCAGGTGGATTGGGAAGGAGTAGGGGCTTGTCAGGGAACGGGGCATAGAATTAGATAAGAGATAAGCAGTCCATTGGAACTGCCCCATACAGAAGTCAGGGCATCTTTCAACTTCTGACTTGCTTCTTATGTGATCTGAGATAAGTAAGTTCTCCATGCCTCAGTTTCCCCTCCAGTTAAATAATGAGAAATGATGTCTGCTATACTCACGTTCAAGATTTACTGTTAGGATCAAATGAGATAAATACAACAAAACAAAGTACATCAATAACCACTGGTGGAAACAGCCCATTAAAGATGGCCTCAGTTGTTTAGCTTTGGGGGAAAAGAAGTGTTTCAAGGAAGTCAGTGTTTTAGAGAACTGAAGTGTTGTCGTCTAAGACATGATTGTTCTATTTAAATCAACAAAAAAATTTTAAGTTTCTCTAATTTATGTCATTTGCAGCCCTGGTGTCATAAACTAAGAATGTGGGACATAAAAGTCCCTGCTTCATTTTTCACTGTGTCTTCAGCCCTTGGTGTAGATGTCAGACATCTAATGCAGCTGTAATATAGTAACGCCCCAGGGCTATTGGGAACCTTGTGGATTAGTGGAGTGGAGACTGAGTTTTGAATTTTAGGTCTGTTTGTCATTTTTTTTCTACTTCTCTTCCTATCTCACTATCAGCCAATAAATCTGTCTGTTAATCAATGGTTGCTTGCTTTTCTGACACTCCGAAGCCCCCAAAATTAGAAAACTGGTGTTGAGATGGCTTAAACTGGGAGCTGCCCAGCTATGACAGAATAGAGCCATTAACCACACCTGCCGTAGGTCCTAGAAATGATGCCTGTGATGATCCTGTCCTACGGACCCTGTGAGTTAGGGTGTACTGGAGACTGTGGTTCTGTCTTCTCCAGTGCATGCATGTTTCAGTGTGTGTCTTGGCACTTGCAGCTGGGTTTCTGTGTCTAATACTGGCCTGGATGTCTAAGGCAGGAGACAGTAGCCCAGGTGTTCCTTGAGACGTGTCCACACAGACTTGTTTTCTCTTCAGCACAGTGGCTGCCCCTGAACTTAACTATCATCTTCAGCCCCCTGGCCCTATAATCAGCACCACACCACTCAGGCTGCGGTCTGTTGAGACGTCCAGTCCCTCTGGCACTAACCCTGCCACTGCCACCAAATGTAGTTTTAAACTAAGTCTCTATCATTCCGTTTACTAATAAAGACTCAGGAGTCAGATGTTGGTATGAAAATCTGCTAGCTCAGAGAGGCCGAGAAGTAACCAGCTGGCCTTCCTTTTTGGCTGGAGACCCAGCAAGAGAACATCTCTCCACTTGTCTCAAACCAAAAGACTATGAATCTCTACAAATCTTTAAATGTCTTATTAGTTAAATCAAACCCAGAGCCAGGTATTGGGGTGAATGCTGGAAGATCAGAGAAGCAGAACAAGCCACAGCCACCTCACCTTGCCAATTCCTCAGCTGATCCTGTTTCCCCAGACTGGAAGCCCCTGAGTTCTCATCCAGAATGAATCTAAGCTGAACTGCTTCTCGAAAGCCTGAAGCTTAACCAACTCTAGTTCCTGGTCCTTATATACCTTTCTGCTTTCTGCTATCACTTCCTGGGATTAAAGACTCACTTCCTGGCATTAAAAGCGTGAGTCACCATGCCTGACTGTTTCCAGTGTGGCTTTAAACTCACAGAGATCCGAATGGATCTCTGCATCCCAAGTGATAGGATTAAAGGCATGTGTGCCACCATTTTCTGACCTCTATATTTAGTAGCTGTTCTGTTTTCTGACTCCAGATAAATTTATTAGGGTACAAAATACTTTGGGGAACACAATATCACCACACTCTCCCTACTCCTTCCTGTGCATATAGCTATCCTTCTTCCTGCCTCCTCTTGTACTATCTATACCTAATTCCTGTCAACTGGTTGATGGCTCCGCCCCCTGATCCAAGGTTGAATTTATTAATACAGTCTTGGGCTTCACAGTGTGATCAAATATCCCAAATATCCCACAATACAAACTCTTATCTGACCTGAGTCTTCAGGTTTCTCTCAACCTATTAACCAGGAAAAGTTTGTCCTGGTCACCATATTGAGTGCTTATAGCCAAAAAAGTTGTTGTTTGTAAAATAGGAAGAAAGATAGTCAGGATCAGATGGTGTGTATGTTGGGGGTATGGGGGAAGGCCAACAGAACAGACAGGAAAACGGAGTTTTCTATGTGTAAGACATAGATCTAGCAAGAATGTGGCTACTCAAGAGTGTCATGGGTTGAAGATACAGCTAGTTGTGGAGTGCTTGCCTATCATGAGCATGCACAGGATTCTACTTTCAATTCCTAGGGCAAGGGGAACAATGTCACAATTGAGAAAACAGATGGAAGATGATGGGGAAGGGAGAATCAGGAAAAATTTCTCATAAGGTACAAAGTGGTAGAGATGGGTCAAGGACAGAGATTCAGACTCAAAGTCTTATGTCATGGACTCTTTTTCACCACTCTAAGATTATGACCACATGTATTGTGACTAGTTCAGGTGTCAGTCTCTAAAGCCAATCACACTTCTAGGACTTCCGATGGCTGTACTTAACCTGTTTCTCCCTTTCTTTTCCAGGTCAGTATCTGGACTAGATAAGGAGGCAGACCTGGTACACATGGAAGTGAGGACAGCAGATGGATGTGAGTGCTGCTATTGGTCAGACTATGCCAGAGATCTGTCTGAGGTCTCTGTCCAACCCTGATTTGCATTTTAATGGCTTGGGAAGATGAAAGCCTCAGGCTCCATTACTGCCATATCCATTCCTATTTCCCAGAGCAGAGGAATTGGCTTCTGGTCTCAAGAGAGACTTTCATTGAAATGAACCCCCAGAAATGAATTTTCTGGGGATTTGAGTTAATGTGATGTATTTTGCTGCCCCCTGTTAGTCATTTTCTTAGCATCTTCAAACACTGGCCTCCATAGCTTATCAGGGCATTTTATACTCAAATAGTGACTCTCAGGGGCCACTTATTTTGACATATGAACCCTTAATAAGGACAGGTTTTCCAGAAAAGTAACTGAGCTTTGCAAAAATGTTGTTCATCTATTGGACAGAAATTTAAAGATGACCTACTATAAGGCTTTGTTCTTGACCATGGAGATACAGTGGTTAAAGTTTTATATTATCTGTGTGAACAAGAGGTTCTGTTCTAACAATGGAACCCCAAGAGTTCAAGTATATAACCTTTGGTGTTTTTTCTTAATTTATTTGTCGAGAATTTCATACAAGTATACAATGTATATCATATCTATTTCCCAGTTCCCTCTTGAGCTCCCTCTAGATCCCTCCCAACATATCCCCTCTCCAACTTCATTCTTTCTTCTTTTCTCATTTTTTGTAACCCACTAAGTCAATTTAATGCTACATATATATCTATATATGTGTATATATGTATATATGTACATATATATGTATATATGTATGTATATACATGCATGGAGCTGTCCACTGGAACATGGGAGATCTACATGTGACCACACACCCAAACAGATGATTCCCTTGGCCAAGCAGCTATAAACTGCCAGTGACTCCTCAATAAGGAGTGGAGCCTTGTGAACTCACCAGCCATGTGGAAGAGGAAGCAAAAGGAATGTCGGAACTGAAGGATAGGAAACAGTGTTTTGAAATATTGTGTTCAGTACATGACATGGCAACTGTGCTCATGAAATCACAGGACATATAGTTAGATTCACAGGACTTGAAAAAGATCAAGACAGACAAACTACAACTTCTTTATAACATGTCTGGCTGTATACATCTCATGCAGAACTTGTGTCAAGCTAATTGTTTTAACAATTGTAACATTTGAGGCTAGAGAAAGGGATGAGTGGTTATGAGAACTGGCTGCGTTTCCAGAGGACCAGATTTGGATTCCCGACACCCATAGGACAGCTCATAACTATGTAATGCCAATTCCAAGGGATCAAATGCCCTCTTCTGGCTTCCATGGGTATTCAACACATATACATACACACATAAAATAAAAACAATAAATCTGAAAAAGCCTTTCTAAAAACTATAATACTTAACTTTCCAGAATATATCAAATTATAATGCTATATTTTCAAAGGAAAAATAAAGTCAACTTAGATGAAAATATATTTTATTCTAATACATAAAACCTTGCAGTTTGGAAACAGATGCAAACAATCTAATTGAAACACAACAGGACAAGCACCTGTGAGTTGGATCCAGGGTTCTACTACCTTTATGCTGTGAGAACAGTGGGAAAAGAATCCTAATTTCTCTGTAGTGTCCTCTAAACACAGTATTATCTATTTCCTGTTCACCTCAGAAGGTTCTGTTGAACAAACAGAAGAGGAGCACTGTAGAACTCATTAAATGAACAGAGTTTGTGAGCATGTCTTGCTTTGACCTGCTACATCATCCAGAATATATTACATTAAGAAAAACTGGATGTGCTTTCTGCCTCATTTAGAAATTAGTTGACCTTGGACAAAATTTTTGGCCTTTTTATAATACCTCATCTATTGCTTTATATAGTTTTAATCAATTTGTTAACAAAGATTTTATTGTTGAGCAAAATTGACTGCTAGGCAGATTTTATTTCTGCAAATAACAAGCTCATCAATGACACAGGTCGCTTCATGTCATACTGGACTCTTCCCCAATGATAATTTCCAGGTACAAGCCAGGAAGGGGTTTTTTCAGGACACTATGGCAATTATAACTGGATACTGTCAAATATTTTTAACTGTCTTCATGTTCCTCAAATTTCTAGAATCCACACTTTAACCACACATGCCACCATCTCTTGTTCCCATGCCATTATTAAGCCTCATTATCCAATAACTCATAAGTCATTCTAAAGCCCAATGCTATTTTATTTTTAAGATCAAAGGCAATTTTAGAGTTTAAAAGTAAAACTCCTGGGGCAGGCAAGCTATAAATCTCGGCATCTGCCTGGAGGTGGAGAATGGAAGTAAAGAGGAAAAATGCTATGCTGTTTAAGCCAGCACAGACTTCAGGCAGCCACACAGTGGGGAGGGAGGCATTAGGGCAAAAGTAAGGAAGCCTGGAATATCAGAAAAAACGTACTTAGATTCTGGCCAGCGTCTAAATAAAAAGACATAGAAAGAAGGGAATGTTGTGCCTTTCTGCTACAGGCCTCAGGAAGGTGGGCAGACCCAGCTAGAACTCACAGTGGCTCGTAGGGACTACAATAGGAGGCTAGGATTCTGGGAGGCAAAAGCACAGTCTCCCATTAAACACAAAAAGATTCTGCCCATACATTTAGCATGGCTTAAGGTGATCCTGCCTTCCTAAGTGTGGTTATTTGGCTAGGTGACTGACCTGGACCAACTGGACTGTTAGGTCTCACCCAGGCCAGAGATTCTCTTCTCTTGAGCAAAAGGAAGTTTTTCTTGATGGGCCTTTATGATACTCTTACATTCTCACATCTGAAGAAGTAATCCTAGCTGATGTTATGGAATTGGGTGATGGCCTATCTGGGGACACTGGGTGAGGCAGTTGGGCTACCCTTCCAATGTGTCTATCTAAAAGACTTTCATTTATTCCAGGCTTCCTTACTTTTGCTCTAATGCCTCCCTCCCCACTGTGTGGCAGCCAGGAAGAGGGAGGAAAGGAAGTCTTTGACTTGTGCCTGGAAGGAGACATGGAGGAGAAGTAGAGGCAGGAATTATTATTCCAGTACTTCTTAACAGCATCCCATGCACACATAAGCAATGAAATGGGCTGAGCTCAATGTCAGGTTATTATTCTATCAGACTAAACTTTAAACCCTAGGATCATAGGTCACTGACTCTTGAAATACCTCAGCTTAGAGCTTGATCACTCTCTAGAAATTCAGAGGCCAAAATGAAGGGCAGAGGAAGCTTAGTTACTGGATTTGCAGACCAAGGGCCTTTGCTTTAATTAGAGTCAGTACAACGAAACTCCACTTTATATTGGGAGTACAGGGTTTTCTTTGTTTAAAAATACTTCAGAATTATCTTTAAGGTGTTTTTAAGATTGTTTTTTGCTTATACAGAGGGCCTTGTCCGGTCCCATGCAGGCTCCACAGCTTTGGTCTAAAGTTCATAAATTCCCACTAGCTTGGGTTGGTTGTCTCTGTAGCTTTCTTCATCATGATCTTAATGCCCCTTGCTCAGAGAATCCCTCTTCCCTCTCTTTGACTGGACTCCTGGAGCTCAGCCTGGTGCTTGGCTGTGGATCTCTGCATCTGCTTCCATCAGTTACTGGATGAAGGTTCATGTTTGCTTTTCTGAGTCTGGGTTACCTCACTCAGGATGATATTTTTCTAGTTCCATCTAGCCTGCAAGTTTCATGATGTCGTTGTTGTGTAGCTTGGTCTGGGAAACAAACCTTGCACAGCCTTGATACAGGGGGAGGGGCTTGGACCTGCCTCAACTGAATATTTCAGGCTTTGCTGACTCGCTGTGGGAGGGGATGGGGATGGGGGAGAAAGGCTTGGGGGAAGTAGGAAGAGGTATGAGAGGGAGATCTGTGATTAATATGTAAAATGAATAAAAAATTTCTTAATAAAGAAAAAAAGAATATTTTTTCAGCATCATTTTCTAAGTTGTCAACATATGATAACATCTCTGGGTCTAAACTAGAATTTAGGTTCTCATTTTCCTTCTGTGTTCCAAATACCTAGTATTTAGGATCACAGAGTCTTATCAAAGTTACTTGAGTTCAGATCCCAGTTCTGCTATTTGCCTAAGGTCTCAGATGTGGAACATAGGGAAATCTATCAATCAACTGGCAACTTAGTAGAGATGTTTAATAACTTGGAGGTGATGATAATGATGTACTTACTGCTCCTTATTGTATTATTGCATATTATTACAAGATTTAAATAAGTTAAAGCATATGGTCCTAAAATATTGGCCAACTGAGAATGAACATCTCAAAATGCTGTTCTTGTCATTGTTATCATCATGATCACTACCACCATCACCTCCTCAGTCCTCATCACCACAATCATCAGCAGCACCATCTTCATCAATCAGCACTACCTCCACCATCATACAACTATCCTATCCAGAGATAGATTATTCCACTAGAATTAGAAATAGCTTTCAATGAAGTCAGTCAAGATTGCCATGATGTTTGAATGCCTGTAACTTTGCTAGCTTGTTCCCTGTGCCATACAGAGGCAGAGATTGCTGGAATTTTCCTGTATTAGAAGTTTCCCTAAAGCTTGAAAGTCTTAAGCCCAACAGAAGGGGTGGGAACTACCTGTTTTTGTTTGGTTTTAGTATCCACTGTGCCTCTCATGCTAAATTAGACCTTTCCATCAATGTCATGTCCTTTGATTTGCACTTCCTGTAAGTAGGTTAGCTCCACTTTCCAGTCCAGGACCAATAGGTTTAGAGAAGCTAAAGAAGTTTTCAGAGTCCCCTTGAATCTGCTTCTTTTTATGTGTTTGCATTTGAGAGTAATGCTGTTATTTAAAATAAACAGCTCTTGGGTATTTCTCAAGAACAGACCTGAAGAGCTGAATTTGCTTTTTGTTCAAAATTTTAATTCACTTTCTCAACTTCTGACAATATGTATATTACCCAGAGGGATGGAAGTTGAGCGAATCATGGAAAGTTCTTTTCTCTGAGGTGCCAAGAGGCCTGATGTCTAGGAAGTTTGAATATTTAGTAATCTCAAAGGTAAAGTGTAATCACAAGCCACTATATAATTCAGCATAACAAAAATGTATAGGCTTTTAATAGAATTCAATTCTGTTTAAGTACCACTTATTGCGGGTTTATAAAGCCAGCCAAAGAGAGAAAAAGATGCTTACAGCCATAGTTCTGCTGGTGTAAGGAGGTAACTCTTTTGAAAAAGCCTGGTAAAGCCTGACCTAGACCTTACTGTGGCATTTGTCAGTATAGATGAGAAGCTCACCTTGCTGAATTCAGAAAGTTAAAAGCTGTCTCCCTGAGCCCTGCCAAGCTTCTGGCAGGAATGCAGCTCCCTTGGAAAGAAATGAGGCTCTGGAGGGTGTTAGACTTTCTCTCTGACCAATTTCCTGGATGCTTGTATGCAAATCCAGGGTACATTCATTTGTGAATACACTGCCTCTGTCACTGGCCTGGGAATCACTTGAGAAAAGGAACTAGTATTTTTTGTGTCCCAGAATAGCAATGAGTGTCTGACGCCTGCAGCTTCCCTGTGTACCTTGGTCGGATACAAAAAAAAAAAAAAAAAAAAAGAGTGAACCTATCTAAGGCAGCCCTTCACACCATAAGAAACTCTTGTGCTGTAGGTGAGGATACTTGGAGACTGGCCCAACCTGGCATAGGAGGGGCCTTCCCTAAACATCCTGCTACAGTACACGCCTACTTGGAAATTGGACCAGATATTCTGGAGGTACCAAGTAGATCCTTCTGTTCATGGTACAGAAGACACATCGTTTGACTGTGACTTTTAGTTTTGTAAATGCAGTCACCACATCAGCTCTTAGAAATGCATGACAAAGATGTTTTCCATTTAGAAACATTTTAGTCATCTGCATTTGCCATTTGGAAAATCACTACCTGGTTTTCTCATAGGGGTATCTAAATGAGGTTGTGGTTGTTTTGTTTTGTTTTTCCACTTGGGGATGTTTCAAATAAAGAACAGAAAATTCAATCTCAATAATAAAGGTTATATTCAGTCAGTCACCCAGCATGCAGTTTGGCAGTGTAGGTCAGAGGCATTCCCTACACTCAAGTCCAGGTGAAGCTGGAATTCCCTCTTCACATGGCATACTTCCATCTACAGTCTAACCTCAAAAGCCATGTCCCTCTTTTTTTCTCTTTTATTTTTTCCAGCTAAGGCATCCTTTTTTCTTTTTTTTCATATACCTTGTAGTTTGAGTTTTCCTGCCTGGCCCTGTCAGGACAAATCTCTCTTACCCGCCAGTCCCATAGTCGCTCAGACCCAACCAAGAAAGCACACAGAAACTTACATTGTTTAGAAACTGTATGGCCATGGCAGGCTGCTTGTTATCTACCTTTTCTATCTTAAATTAACCCATTTCTGTTAGTCTATACTTTGCCACATGGCTTGTGGCTTACCAGTGTCTTTACATGTTGCTTCTCATGGCGGCGGCTGGCGGTGTCTCTCTCCAGCCTTCTACTTCCCAGAATCCTCTTCTCTCTTGTCCCGCCTATACTTCCTGCCTAGCCACTGGCCAAACAGCATTTTATTTGTACAGAGAGATATCCACAGCAATACCTGGCACTTAAAGGGTGTCCATAGCAATATAAACTCAGGATATGACTTTATCATTAACACACACATTTCTTCCCGGAGTGAAGCAGACTTTTCTTTGTTATTAGTGGAGTATATGAAGGATGTGCATAACTGAACTCCTTTCCTTTTCCTTCCCAGTAAAAGTATAACTGGAATTTGTCAATTTTAAAAAATGTATTCCACAATATGCTCAGCATTTTAATACATGATATAGTGAATCCTGGTAACAATCTTACATTGTTGACCCCTCCCAGATGAAATGTGCTCTTACTCACCCAAGGGTAATTAACACAAAGCAAGCCCAGGATTTGGACTTAATTGCCCTCAAGTGTCACATGATGTTCCATCAATCTGAGTCTCTTCCTATGTATGGTACCTGGTGTTGCTAAAAACAAACAAGGCAACAAAGTCAGGTTATTAGAAGCTTGTGTGGGGATTTCATTGTATATGATAAATACCCTTCTGGGTTTCATTATAGAACTTTTACATGTAGTCATATTTAACCTCATTTGGCAAGACTATCAGTATACTTCCAGCTTGAGAACTGTTAGTAATGTGGAGCCCAAGACAAGTGGTATTTCCTGCTCATCCTTGACGCCCAAAGGTCTTCCTGTGACCCTCAGTTATTTCTGCTTGGAAACCAAGACTGCCTGATAATTCACCATCCCCCCTCCCAAGTTCTCATTAGGCAGTGGGCACAATGGTACTTATTATTGTATCTTTGAGTTTTGGAAAATCAAAGCATTGAGATTCCCAGTACATGAGTCTGGCTAAAGACTACAAGGTCCCTGAATGTTAAGTGGATTTCAGCAACTCATTTTAGTGCTTGTGTCCTGTTAAATTGAACCTGTCATCCCATGTGGCACAGTGGCAAGCAGAGCCAGTGCCAAGAAGTAGGATGCATTTGGCACTGTCTCCTACTTGTCAAGGGCCAAGGTTTGGATAGGTGTTGATTTTGTTTGGGGAGGCCTTGAAAAGACTTGATTCTTCTTTCAGAGTGTTCAAATGCAAAAAGTATAGTAAATAGCCAAAAAAGAATGAGACTTTGCATGAGTATAAGCCAGTGTCCCTCCCACATACACCTTTGATTACCAATGTGAAGAGCTTTCTGAGACAGTGGCTGACAAGGACACAGGTTGTCATGTCAGCATTTGTGATTTCTTTACACGTGTTTACTGCAGCTTTTTTTTATGTGTTGGTGCTTTATTCAAGGAGCAAATTAGTAAGCTGGTACATACCTACAAATATCCCTGGTGAGCTGTCCCTGTGTTCAAAGCACAGCCTGGGATCCCTGTCTTCTTTCTGTCTTCTTTCCTTTCAGCAGGAAGAGGGAAGCCAGGCTGCCCTTGGCTTCATCTACTAATGATCGCAAAGGAGGGGAGACACTCAATGCACACTCAAAAGTACTGGAAAACCACCCTTACTGCATGGTCAGGGTCTGGGGCTTCAAAATGTCTGTCTCCCTCGTGAGGTGGACCAGAATAACTGACAGGGCGCAGGTGGGAAGTAAGTCACTCTCGGGTCTCATGTGGACTGTAGTCCTATTTGTTTAGCCACACAGTTGTCCTATACTACATTTGAAATTTAAATTGCACATAAAAATTAAAATCAGAATATTTCACCTTAAAAATAAATAGACAACATTACTTAGAAATCCAGAAGGTCTCATGCCAGCTTGCCTATAATGAACTAGAGCCAATTATTTTGAGAAAGGGTCGCATTAAGGCCTGGGGCAGCCTTGAATTTGGAATCCGCCTGCCTGAGCCTCCTGACTATTTGAGATTATAGGCCTGAACTGCCAGGCCAGAGCTATGCTTATGGATTGTTGATAATCATCATCATCATCATCATCATCAACAACAACAACCCCCAAACTTTCTTTGTTATTTTTTCTTTAAAGGGAAATTAAGTATGAAGAAAAAATTATTCTCCACATAGAGTTTTAAAGCAAACTACTTTTCATTTTGACCATTTATTTATAATCCCATAAAATGAACAGTAACTATGTTTAAGGCAATTTACAGGTTGATTTCTTCACAGAGACACACTGGTAGCTTTTTTGAAGGAGAAAGAAATTAAAAACACTGTTTTCCTGGATAACTGTCATCAGGGGTTGATGCACTTAAGAGTCAGAGATTGTTAAGTTGTTCAGCTATAACTGTTACTATAAATGTAGATTTTTTTTTGCAAATAGTTATACAAGCCTCATGTTAATAGTAAGTGAAAGTATTCTTGTTGCAAACATAATAAAGATGTATATTATGCAAAAATCACAGGCAATACTACAATATTAAATAATATCTTAAGTCCATCCCAATCTCAAAGTAATCATATCTAATCTTTATATGAGGCCTTGAGATCATTACTCTGTATAATTATGGCACAAGCCTATGAACCTAAAGACATATTTTTAAGTCATAAACTAGGCCATACTTGTACATGATGGGAAACACACATTCAAAACATGGTAAAACAATGCACATGGATAGTCTGTTGACACATACATAGCTAGCAAGTCTTTCAATAATAGCATGAGGCTCTGTCATATATTATATCTTAGCTCATTCAAATGTTCCTTAATTCATGAATGTTTAGCCTATTTTCAGTGTTTCATGGCTGTGAATAATATCACAATGAATATTCCTGCCTTTCTTCTTTGTGAAAATATATGTCTTTTTGTAGAAATGTTCCTTGAATTAAAATTGGTAGTATAAAACATGTGCATGTAAATTTCTGATAGCGTCTTCAAATGTGTTTTTCCAAAATTTAAGTGAATTTATTCTTTTACTAGTAGTAAATGGGATTAACTCCTTCCCCATTCTCTTGACTAACCTAGGTATTACCCTCATTTTGGGGGTAGTGACATCAAATTCTTTCCACAAGAAAGTAAAATCTCATTATTATTTTAAAAACTTATTAGTCTGTGATTCCCCATAATGTCCATCTTTGTGTGCTGCTGGGGCCTTGGCTAGTCACTTACCCTGCTGCTAAATGCCACCCTGCCTTTCTTTTTCAGATGCCCACTACCTCACCTGCAGGATCCAGGAATGTGCTGAGACAACTCGGAGTGGCCCCTTTGCCCGCTCCATTGACATCAGCTCCCTGGTTGTCCAGGATGAGTATATCTTCATTCAGGTTTGTGTGGCCAGTGATGGTAGGAAGGGAGACAAGGTGAAGTTGCCTGCCTGCTAGGATACAAGGGTGGTTTTCCCAAGAATGCGAAGGTGTGGAGCAAGGACACAGTCCTTCATTCACTCCTTGGTTCCAGACACTAGGGAGACTCCAGACTTCTACTGCACTTTGAAGGTTTTCTGGGTCAGTGTTCTGCCCTGGGTATTTTACTTACCCAGGGAATTCTTCAGTTGGATTGCCACTTCACGATAACAGAACTGTCTTGGGATGGTTAGGCTGGGGTTTGAGGTTATTAAAAGTCAAATGTCTAATGGACTTTGACTTTAAGTAATTTATCAAAGCCATGTTCTATTTCTGTCTAAAGTGGCTTGTCTAACTTGGAAGTGAAATCTTGCAATGAATTAGACATCACCAGTTTTCACTTTCTGGAAAAGTCTAAAACTTACTAAATTGTCCCTTCCCCTTCCAGAGCTTAATACATTTTAGAATGTCCAACTCTCAAGTCTTTTCCAGCAAAAAATAGACGGGTAGAGGAAACTAAAATCTTTATGTTGAGGTTTGCAGTGTCTACTATGTAGTTCAAGGAGATACAAAATAGAGGGAAAAAGTAGAAAAATAAAAGGAAGACACCCTAAAGGAAGAGAGAGACAGATATAGGAATGTAAATGGTAGATGAGGGTAAGTGGTAGATGATAGATAGATAGATAGATAGATAGATAGATAGATAGATAGATAGACAGAAAGATAGATCATTCAATAGATAAATAAATAGATGATTGATAGAGAGATAGATAATAGACAGATCATTTGATAGATAGATAGATGGATAGGTAGATAGATAGATAGATAGATAGATAGATAGATTTATTAAACAACATTTGATGACAACCTTCAGTTTCCCAACCTACTTTTCCATTATTTACTCTCAGTTGTTTGGCAAATGGTTTCCCAAAGGAAACTTGAACTTTGACACTGCCCTAAATTTGCTCCTGAACGAACTTCTCTGCCTTTCAGTCCAGATCAATGGCATCTCCTCTGTGAGTGTGCACCCTGCCTTCAGTGCACCCTATAGCTCCAGATTATGTTTCTCTAGCCCATGGTTTATTAGAGTTATCCCTTGCCAAATGTGGACAGATTTCTCTCCTTTCCAAATCAAATTTTACACTCTGGAAGGGAGAACGATATTTTAAATTCTTATGTCTCTCACCGTTGGCCCTGTGAAGTTTCAATGCAAGTGAATATTTGTTGTGTTGATAGAAACCCAGGAGTAGTAGCCTGCCATCCCAAATCAACCTGAAAGAGAGAGTAGAAGAAGCATCTCAAGATTAATTCTCAAAGTCACAGAATATCAACAGGCTTCTCATTGTCTCATTTATCAGTGTTTACTGAACATAAACCCTGCAAAATATGCAATGCTAGCCACTACTCTTTCTATTTCTCAGATTCTTGCCCTTGACCTGATGCCTTTTGCTCCCAGGACTTACTGCCTGAGCACTCCTGTGGGTTTCAGTACTGTCTCTACATTCTGATGCCTTTAGGTCATCAAACCATGACCCCCGTCAAGTGCTATAGATGCCTGGGGTAAATAGCTTTCTCCATACCCCAGGGTGGGTATTGTGTATCAGAAACACAAGATCAGTTTGTGCCCGACACAGCTGATGACATACTCAGTACCAGCCCATTTGTGGCAAAAACTAGTATTGCACTCACTCTCTTGCTAAGCTGATGGAATCTACATCT
The DNA here is from genome assembly GCF_903995425.1 of Onychomys torridus. Taxonomy (NCBI): domain Eukaryota; kingdom Metazoa; phylum Chordata; class Mammalia; order Rodentia; family Cricetidae; genus Onychomys; species Onychomys torridus. The sequence continues at coordinate 167,281,653 of NC_050443.1, forward strand.
GTTAGCTGCATCCATGATTTGAATGTTTACTTCCATCCCACTCTGGTTGCCATGTCCCAATATAAGGTGATTGTTTTTTTTTTTTTCTTTATCTTTGCTGAAAATTTTTAAACATGGGAGCATGAAGTGATTTATGAATTTACCAAACTGACTGTCCTTTTCTTAATGATGAATGTGGCTGAACTGTTTTTGGAAACATGCCTTCAAATTTAGAGTGTTTAGATATTCTCCTGTCCAATATGTTTCATAATGTATTCTTAACTCTTCAGTTAGATACACAGTTTTACAAAAAAAAAAAAATCCGAAAACTATTTTTTATTATACTATAAGCAAGGACTCTTTAATTAATTAGCTTAAATCTTTAACTTTGCTTAAAAGAGGTGAGGCTGCAGTTTTTCATAGGTTTAATTCATTGTTAGGTACATGTGTATTCTTTCCTCTCTGCTGGGACTAGGACAAGGAATACAGAAATTTCCTGAATTAGTGGAATTAATTTTTGTAGGAAACATGCAGAGAGAGAGAGAGAGAGAGAGAGAGAGAGAGAGAGAGAGAGAGAGAGAGAGATATGGAAAGATGAGATGAGATAAGATGTCATGGGATGAATTGGGTAACAGCATTGGTTTAGGGCACCACAGTTTCTCAGGCTCTGGTTTGCTCCACTTATCTGTGTGACTTTGAAATGAGCTTCATTTGACTTTTCTATAAAAAAAAATGTTAATTGTAGCACCTATTTCTTGGGTTGCATTAGTATTGTGTTATATAACAACCTCTGTAAAGCATCACAATGATGCTGGAACAGTGGTGTTCTATGAACATGTACTATGCCTTTTGTCTTCTACTATGATAAGCTTATTTCTTTATAAAATGTGTCACATAATGGTGGATGCTATGGCTAAAAGTAAGCCAGGAACTGGATGTTGGGGTATATTGCTATTACTGTTTTACCTAAGACTTGATGACTTGACCAGGGACAGAGTGATAGGAAACATACAGCTAAGTGTGTTGGGCCTGGCTTCCTTGAACCATGCATGGATTGGGGCTCAGATTCCGTAAGAGGAGCAGTGGAGTTATCATGGATGAATAGACAAATTGGAAGGTTGTACACTATATGTGATAATATTTGGAAATCATAAAAAATTGAAGGGTTAAGAAAAGAGAAAAGATCCAAACATTTGTCCCCAGAGCACACCAATATTTACATTCAGGAAGATGAGAAGGAACCAGACAATAAGACCTCAACAAAGAGTTGAAAAATACTGTCACAAAGGTGGTAGGGTGCTCTACTGGCTGGTTTATCTTTGCTCATAAGGCAAATGGCCATGAACTTGGAAAAAAAGTGAATTTCTCTAATCACCAAGTAACCATAGAGGTTAAGTACTATTACTTGAAGCCATCGACTATTCAAAATTGAAATTATATTAGCAATGCCAATAGTCTACAGTCAGGCTCCACACAGAGTAGTCCATGTGTCAAGTGGTTTTCCACTGGAACTTAATCAACTCTTCCCCTGCCACAGGAGTTCTGCCATTCATCTCTTTAGAAATGCCACATGAGCCTTACGTACCACTATGCACTCAGGGTGTAGTTATGGCAACTTAAAACTCTCATTATTATGGTCTGCCTTCCTTAATTTCCCATCTGTTCCTTTCATGGAACTGAATATTTTAATTTTAATTTTAACTGCATACTTTAGGAATATAGCTATTTACAGAATACCCAACCTTCTATTTTGGGACAATATCTATTGACTTCTTGTGAATGATGATAAACCCAGTGAGCTGCATGCATTTCTGTTTTCCCTCTTCTCATTAACTTTTCCACCACTCACTTTAAGATGGTTACAGGAGTTTCCAGTGTTTTTCTTACTGTCTTAGTATGTGACTTTAGTAGACTTAAATATTTTGTGATGTACTGTGAATGAAGTATGAAACGGGGTGTGTAGTGACTTCTCACCTGGTTCACTTTCCAATCAACAGTTGCCAACTGAGTCATTTAGCACATGCATGTTCTGCCATGTCCCACTGTTCCTGCATTGGTTTTGATCTTGGTTGTGTAGGTGTATATATTCACCTGTCACAGTTAGGCTTTGCGGGGAGCTCCCCAATTTAGCTCTCACTTGTCTGGTTTGTCCTTTGATGGACCCTTGAGGACAAGTAATTCTTGGATGTGGAACTACTCTTACCTTCCATTGTGTGTTGGAGTGTTGCTTTCTCGGGGTCTGCAATGCATGTGTTGATCTCTTTCTCTGCGAACTTGGCTTTTATTGAATGCCTGACAATGGCTGGGTCAGGGCAATCTGAGATTCTCTTCTTTGAGATATCTTGTTTTGGTTTTCCTGGCTCTCATTTAGGAAGAAGGGTGTTGCTTTGTTTATTTTGTTATCTCCACCCCCTGGAATTTTTCATCACATTTGTGAACCAGTTACATGCTCATGTATGCCTTGTGGTCATCATCCTGTTTTATCCCTGGGAATGTGTCTCTTTTATTCAAATGATTCAATTTCTTATTCATTTTATTATCTTAAAAGCTGCTTTAGGATATCTTGAAAGACACATTTTACTTAAGTTTCATGGTTTGGACTCTGTTTCTAGAGGACCCAGATTTGTGAGACAGAACTTCCAGAATGAAGACAGCATTTCATCCTGCCCCCAATTTGAGCAAAATGAGATAAAATGGTTTTGCACTGTGCTTGAATCAGTATTTAGTAGTTTACAGGATCGTTCTGTCTAATTGTTCTGGTTGGGCTTCTCTTCTGAATTTAGCCAGATTATATTTTAACTTCTCTCTCCTCCTTCCACCAGTGCTAACAATATCAACAATTGCCTTCCTCCTCCCTACCCTTGTTGTGTCTTCCCTTGCCTCTTATATTTCTCTTTAAAACTCTTCTCTCACTGAAGTGATCTAATTATAAAGGTTAGTGGTGTGTGTGTGTGTGTGTGTGTGTGTGTGTGTGTGTGTGTACTTATGTACACATGTGTGCATGTACACATGCTTATGAAAATATAGATGTGTGCACATGTGTTTGGAGATCAGAGAACAACCTCAAATATCATTTCTCAGGTTCAGGTTCCATCTATCTTAATTTTGAGCCAATGATCCACCTGTCTCTACCTCCCCTGTTCTAGAATTACATTTCATACCCATGCCCAGATTTTTTTCTTTCCTTGTATTCTGAGGGTTCAAATTCATGTCTTCTGTTCAAAAGGAAAGCACTATACTGAGTGAACTAACTCATGCAGTCCCATGCAGATGGTTAAATACATACATACATATATATATTTTACTTGCATCTATGGATATGTACTGTGTGATTGCCTGGACCTGCAGAGGATATTGAATCCCGTGTAACTGGAGTTACAGGTGGCTGTGAACTACCATGTGTGTTCTCAGGATCAAATGGAGCTGCAAGGGAAAGGCAGCCAGTGTTCTTAACTGCTGAGCCATTTTTTTTTAGCTGTCATACAGGTAGTTTATAATTATAGAAATGTGGCTACAATTTGTTTGCTTCATGGAATAACCATTTTTTAATATTCCTAATATTTCCTTTTCCCGTCTCTTTCTCTCTTTTGTTTTATTGAACTAGTTCATCATTTTATACCATTTATTTTTATTTTCATAATGTAGCGATATTTTGTTGTACTCTAATAAAACTTGCCTGAAGATCAGAGGACAGAGCCAGCTACAGAGTTAGCCATAGAGGCCAGGCAATGGTGGCACACACCTTTAATTCCAGCACTTGGATCACACACTTTCAATCCCAGTACTTGGGAGTCACATGCCTTTAATCCCAGCACTAGGAAGGTTGAGACAGAAAGTAATATGCTGGGCAGAGAAAGGAATATAAGGCAGGAGGAGACAGGAATTAGGCCCTTTCAGCTGAGGACTCAGAGACATTCAGTCTGAGTACTTGTGGAGACAGGATCTTCTCTTTTCAGCTGAGGAGTTGGTGAGGTAAGAAGTGGCTGTGGCTTGTTTCCTCTTATCTTTCAGCATTTACCCCAATATCTGGCTCTGTGTTTTTATTATAAGACCATTTAGGGTTTGTGCAACATCATACTCTTTTTTATTTTTAATATTTTATATGTATGGACATTTTTGCCTGCATGTATATCTGTGTACTACTGTGTGCCTAGTGTCCATAGAGGCCAGAAAAATGTTTCCAATGCCCTAGAACTAGAATTAAGGATGATTATAAACCCCATGGTTATAGGGGTTGCTGGGACTCAAACCCTGGACCTCTGGAAGAGCAGCCAGTAATCTTAACCACTGATCCATCTCCTCAGCCCTGTGTCTTTATATTTTTAACTATTGCTTATTTTTAATTACCTGAGTCCCTTAGGCCACAAAATACCAAAAATCTAGGAGTTTTATCTTATGAAAGATCAGGGTCCCATTTCTGTTTATTAGGAGTCTTACTTCATTCTCAGTTCTGTGCGATTCAACTAATTTTTTCTCTAAGCAGTTTTTCTCATAAGGCAGTACCTCCTGGAACACAATACATGTGGCTTCCTTCCCACATATATTGTATTTCCTGGTTAAATTTTCATTAAGTGTGGAGTTTGCATTGCTCTATCTTGTTTGGCTTGCTGCTGTAGGATGATTTATGAGGAGAAAGGGGAGCATTATAATTACTTGGCTATTTAAAACCATTTATAAATCCTTATCATGTGTTTCTGAAGTGTTTCTATAGTTTACTAACTGGTTTCTTGCTCTCAGATCAGCACACCAAACCCCTAGTGCCTTCACAAACTCCTTCCAAAGTCCTTTATTTAAAATAAAAATCAATGTCCCCAGACTCTGTGGCTGTTAATCACCTGCAGGGCAAAATCCAATTCCTTAGCATTGTCTGCAAAGAACCTCCACAATCAGGGCCCTTCTATGAATCAGCCTCAGAAGAACTCCTCACTTTTGCTTCTCAAATACTACCTGCCTTGCTTTAATTAACCCTCCAATAAACATGGAGCTTTTTAGTCTCTATGCACACATCATGACACTTCTCACCACCCATGTCTTTCTTGTATTTTCTTTATGCTTGAGATGCCGCTCTGGGAGACAAACTCAGTCATTAAGATTTAGCAGTAGGCAACACTTTCTTGAGTTTACCTGGTATTCTCAGTCTGGATTAGATCAAGCTCCACAGCTACCTTGTTACCTGTTTCTATTGTATCTTCCAGTCAGGTCTGTAAACTATGAGGATCTGACTACATCTCATTCATCCTTGTTTCTCCTGCACTTCGAATAGTGACTGGTACTCAATATGTGTTTACTGGACTGAATTGAACTGAGGAGATAAGCCAGGTCCTTATTTGCAGGGCATGTAGTTAGTTATCTTTTCCAAGCAAGGAGATCTTGTTTCTGCAGCTAACAATATAAGACAACTTAAGGTAATTGGCAATTGCTCACTGCATATGAGATGTCTGTGTGTAGAGAGCCTTTGCATTTTTTATAAAACCACTGTCCAGGAATTGCCCAATGTGTTATTCAGTGCTCCTTTCTATTCATTCATTTAAATATATTAAAATACATTCGGCCCAGTGGAGAGCACCGGCAGCTAAACAATTATAATTCAGTGTGATGAAAGCTGCATTAGTAGGAAACACATGTTGCTCTTGGCTAGATGAAGAACTCTTCACCCTGACCTGGATGAGTGCCAGTGGAGGATTCCTGGGGTTGGGGTCTGGCAGCACAGGTGAGGGTGGAGGAGAAAAAGCACCACACAGAGAGGACAGCAGGTGCTGGGGTAGAGACTCAGAGCCTGTGTGTTAGGACTTCTCTACCCAAGGCTCTTTGTACTCGTTGGAGATAAGAACCTTCCACTTTCTTTCACCAAATACAGATAATGTGGCTTACCTTTCTTTCTAGTTCCTAAAAATCTCAGAAGTAATCTGATTTCAACCACGAAAGTTCCCAACACCCCTCATGCTTTTCCCATCTCTTTCTTCTTTATTGTTGTTTGTTGTAAGACAGAATCTTGCTATAGCCTAGGCTGGCTTTGAACTCACTATTCTCCCATCTTTGCCTTCTGAGTGTTGGAATTACAGATGTTTGCTGCCACATCTGACTCTACCATAGGACATGTTGATAGCTTCATATTCTTTATTTTATTTTTCAGCTATTTTTAATTATTTTTTGAGTGTGCATTTTAAACTAATGAAAAACCACCTCAAGTAATTTCTGAAACTTTGTTTCTGGTTTTCTGGTCATTTGTGAGAGTATAAATTTGAAAATTGAAATAAGGATCAGGTCAAACTTCATTTATGGAGAATGTGAGATTGTTTTGGTGACCAAGACCTGTTTCTAAATGTTTACAAGGGCAGTGAAGATTCCTTTGTGTTCTATGAATAAAGATGCCTCAGAAGAAGAAAATTAGCCAACTGACAAAGTCACTTCTCCAGGGTTTAAACTCATAGATGATGCCTGACAGCATCCCAGGATATCAGGATTTCACCAATATCACCAGCCCAGCTAGCTCAGTTGGTAGAGCATGAGACTCTTAATCTCAGGGTCCTGGGTTTGTGCCCCACATTGGGCACCAGATATTGGTGAAATTATTAAGGCCACTCCACATAGTTAAAAGGGAGTTTTATTTTGTGGCATAACTTACAAATGAAGGGATAGGTAGATTGTAGGGTCTGGCAAAGGTATGGCGCAGTCTGGCGGTGTTCTCTGGAGAACTCTGCTCAGTCTACCTCCAGCGTCCAGGGTCCAGGCACCAAGAGATCCTTCTCATTTGGATCCTGGATCTTCATTGTCCTCTCTCCACAATGCCTTGTAGGCATGACCATTACCAAAGTCTCCATGAGGGTTGGAACTTCCAGGCCAATGCTGGAAGGGCTATCCACTACATTGAAGGTAGAGCTTTGTAGAGGTAGACTATTTGTTATGCAAGTTTAGCAAGTAGATATTTGTTATACAAGTTTAGCAAGTAGATAACAGCAAGTTTAGCATAAGATGCTTCAGTGGTTCATGAGGTTAGGAAAATTTTCCACTTAATTTTTCTAGTATTACTATTTTAAGTTTGGCTGTAATGCTAGCAGAAACAGAACTCTAACAAAAAGAACAACAGAAAACAACAAAGGAAAGCACTATCAAAAGGCCTTGTCTATCTCTTCACCTTTCCAACATGCTGGGGACAAATGGAGTTTCTGACAGCTTTATATTAGAACTCAGGAAAACTTGAGTGACCAACAAATACCAGATACATATCCAAATGAAAGGTAATCAGTATGTCAAAAACACCACCATGTTTTATTGAAGCTATGGGTATATTATTCCAAAACTGTCCAATATGTAACCCCAGTGGAATACTATTCAGCCACAAAAAGAATGCCATTCTACTCTTTGGTATAAGATAGATCTAGCTGGAGATCATCATGCCAATTCAAATCAACCAGGCATGGAAAGACAAGAACTACATGTTTTTACTCACATGTGACATTTCTAATAGTTGATGTCATTAAAATTGAGCATGGAACATTGATTGACAGAGGCTGGGGAGAATGGAGGAAAGGGAGGGAAGAAGAGCGATTGCTCAAAGGGAAGTAAGTTCTAGTTAGGCAACAGTAAGACATTCTAGTGTAATACTGCACATTAGAGTGCCTGTGATGACTTCTCTGGTCATGTCACCTGCAGAAGAGAGGATTTGGATGTTCGACGAGTCTTCCAGGGTATGTGTGAGTGTGTGTGTGTGTGTGTGTGTGTGTGTACCCTGATTTGAGCATTATACAACATACACATGTAGCAAAACACCACATTATGACCCACAAATATATGTAATTTTCTGGGATTATGTATCATTTCAAACATTATAAAAAAAGTAGAAAAGGATTGTGGAAAAGTAGGTTCTTAGCACTTCCTTAGAGAGAGTCACTCCGTTTTTTGTTCACTCTTTTTATTGCTTTGCTTTAGTCCCATTCATTTAACCAGTGGGTTCTGGTGCTAATAGTGTTTAAAAGCCGCTGACTATAACACTGTGTGGGCCAGAGGTCAGGCTTTTCATATGTGGACAGCTAGCCACTAGAAAAGCAGGTGAGAGCAAGCCTGTATCTTCTTTGCATATGAACAAGTAATATTTACATATATATCTGAGAGTGCAGTTAAATAAACAAAATCCCAGGCAACCTCTAAATAATGAGAAACATTTGATTAATCCATTAGGCTTTTTCCCATGATATTAATTTCACATGAAAATTCACCTTTTCTCAGTCACACATCCAAAGAAAAGCACTTCCTATAACCAGTAGCAATTCCCTTTCCTGGGTCTGCTACTCTTAATCCTCTCTCCTGTATGTGATAGGGGGGTCTATAAACTACCCACATGGCTCCTGAAATTTAGGGTGATTCACAGTTTATACTTTACCTTTTATTTCAGGCCTGGAAAAGCCATGCAGGTAGCCATTTCAGCAGACTCGCTGGAGGAGACCTCATGCTTGATCTCCTGCCTCCCTTGAACTGAAGATGTACATGAAGCTGTGGCATCTGTTAACCTGTTTGTGCCTTCCCTGTCTCAGGTTTCTTAGTGAAATCAAAAGGCATTAATCATTCTGAAAAAGCCATGTTTTAATGGGAGAGAATCTACCTGAAAGGCCTGTGCTCCACAAGGATAAATGAAACAGACTGTTTTCTATAGGGAAGGGGGGGGCTTCAAGTTGACTTCTGTATGCTGAGCCAAGTTGGTTGAAAACCTTGACACTTATCACTGTAGGATAGCTCTTATGGTGATTATTCTAGAGAATAGTTAGTGCAGCAACAATCATCCCAATATTCCTCTGGCAAAATGATTCATACCCTGGCTTACTTGGGGCTTCTTGTATCCACAGTAGATTACATGGTGTTCTGTCCTAGCTTCCCATGATGGCATGAGAGGTCCCCTTTCGAGTGAGGATTCATTCACTCACTCAACAAATTGGTACTCACATTCACTTGTATTCATTCAAGTATCTAAAATGCAAGGGGAATTAGATACAAATTACATGCCCAAATGAAAGAGAGAATGGAAACTTGAAGAGGGGAAAAAAAAAAAAAAAAAAAAACTTCCTGACTACTGAAGTTACTGCCTACACACTCTCTGATCTCTGTCGCTTTTAGCCCAGGACAAAGTATTTTCCTCACTCTCTCATGTGAGCTTGATACTGTCCTAGGAGGTCACACACAGCAAATTAAACACTCAAGAGAAAGATTCTTTTAGTTTGTGAACATTGTGAATAGATGAGAGTAGCCCTAAAAACATACCTAGAAGGGCTTATATACACTCTTTTAATCGCCCATGTGTCTTACAACAATTTGTGCAGACCAAGTGGCATGATTCTGTCCTATAGAAATGAGAAAATCAGATGGTGAGAGTAGCCAGGTTGTCGAATGCACCCCCCTTCATGGGTGGTAGTCTCCTGGATCCTTTGTGAGCCACTATGGAAGTGCCATAGGTACAGACAGTATGATATAGATTCATTTAGTACCAAATACTACTTTCAACTCCTAGTACTATTCTGTGGATGCAATCTGTAGCTGAAAGTTTTCCTGTGCTCGCCTGGCACCAAGGTCCCACAGCTACTTATAAAATTCCTGTGTCCTACCTGGTCCTGCAACCACTCCAACCCAAGTAAACACATGAAGGCTTATATTATTTTTAAATTATGGCCATGGCAGGATTTTTGGTAGCTAGCTCTTACATCTTAAATTAACCCATTTCTATAAATCTATACTTTGCCATGTGGCTTGTGGCTTACTGATACCTTTACATCTTGCTTCTCCTGGTGGCAGCTAGCAGTGTCTGCCTGCTCTGCCTTTCTCTCTCTAGTTGGAATGCCCCCCTCACCTTATTCTGCCTCACCATTGGCCAAACAGCTTTATTTATCAACCAATCAGAGCAACACATATTCACAGCATATAGAACCATATCACCCATCAGTTGTCAAGAGGGAAGTGCCCTCTGTAATGAGGATGGAGCAATGTAAAAAGTGCTTCTTGAATGATTATGGCACCAAAATCAAGCTAACAAGTTGCTGTTAGATTTTAAGGATTCTATGTATAAACATAAAAAAGTAACTCTGTTTATGAGGTATGGTAAGATGTCTCCAAAGTGCTGGCCATTAATGAGTGTTCAAAGTCAATCTTTGCTGAGCTCTATAAAACATGCTAAGTGCAACAGGACATGACAGAGGCAAAGACATTGTCCCTGCTCTTAAGCAATTTATTACTCAAGGAGCTAGGAGTCTGATTTGGGGAACAGAGCCCTCCCTGGTATTAAAGCCCTGTGCTATAATCAGGGATCTGCCACCCTCCAGCCAGGGAGCACTCATAGGTTACCTAGACTCTCAGAACACTCATTTGCTCATCTCTGCAGAATGGAACCATGCTACTTGCCCTGTGCAAATTGGAAGGTTGTTGTGAGTATCAAGGGAGATAATAATGTCTTTGAAATGCTTTGAGAACTACAAAGCCCCACAAATGCAAGACTTGATGCTAATCCACATACAAAACTCAACCTCATTCTTTTGTGTGCATACATCCCTTTTAAAGCCTTTTATAAGCCTGTCATAGAAAAGATTACTCAGTCTCTTCCCCAAATTCCTTTTTAAATTATTCATGGAATCAATTCATGGCTAAACATATGTGCATGATAAAACCTTCCTATGTAACTTCCATAATGTTGTCATTGAAGAAGTCAGTCTCTTATGATCTCATGAGACAAGGTGTATTCTGGGTTTTAATTATCTTTTAAGAAGTGGAGTATCTTTGTCTTGGTTCATTGAGGTTTTGATACTTTATTGAAAAGCCTACTTTATACATCATCATGGGAGAGAGAGCTGTCTCTATGATGTAGCTACTATTTTTCTAGTTGTTCTCTTTTTGATAGGAAAAAAAGCCCCGTGGCAGTAATTAATAGAGTGTAATTATTCAAAGAAAACTATTTGGTGATATTTTAAATGATGTTAATTCAGCTTTAATGGGAGAGCTTTTTGTATGTTAAATAAATAGCAATTTCATCTTTGGGAACACAATTACAACACAGGAGTTTTAAGGGAAATGAAAGAGATAGAGACAGTCTACAAAAGAAATCCAATAAAGACATCTTTAGGTGTACACAGTTGAAACACTTCCAGAATCTTAAAATACACGTGCATTTAACATCTAGTGCCAAAGACAATTCCTCAGTTGGCATGTAGCTGGGACATGGCATGTATTAAATTCAGTGGCTTAGTGTAACAGTTGCTACTAGTATTTGAGATGCTCTCAAGAATAAATGCAGAGTGCTGCTGTGCTTATGAAGAGATGTGCTCAAGTAACCTTTGGGTAGGACACCTTACAGGATCCACCCTTCATCCTCCTGGCCCTAGCTTGCCTCTGTCACTAGCTGTGTGTAAGGGAGGCCCGCTGTCACCTTGCCATAGCTACATTTTGTTCTGGGACTGATCCATCCTTAATTTAGATCCTCACAAGAGACCTCTTGACCATTCTGGGGCTGGCATAAGCCTTGAGGCAGTCAGGAACCTCTGAGATAATGCATCTTCTAAGAGTCAGTGGCTAATGTCTTAGCATCTTTTTCCCTCCCCATGCCAGGTCCACATTATAAGCTTCATGTGCTAGAAGTTTACTTCAGTAGGACCCCAGCAGAATTGAGCCAGTATGACAGCCAGTTAGTGATTTTCCTGGGATGGCTTTCTCTCCTCTCTGTTTCCTGATTCCTCATTGCATGGTTCCTACTCCTGGATCATTTCTCTCCAAATGAAATTAAAAACCAGTTATATAATTGGTCTTCCCCGGGCCTTACATCTCCTTGGACGACTCAAGTATTTACAGAGTACCTAGTATGTTGCCAGTATGTAACTAGAGGTAGAGTGAACTATGCCAGAAAAAAGGGCACCAGTCTTTCAATGCAAGGAACCCCTCCCTTCCTCTCCTCAGACTCTTAGATTATCAATTCATCTCTTTTTCCTTTGTATCTTTAAATTACTAATGGCTATTTTGGAACTTTCATCAATCGTTATACATTTTCAGATATCTACCATTCTTAAATAACAAAGCAACTGAACTTTTTTTGAACCCACACACCTCTTTATACAAGTCTCATATTTCATTTGCCACCCAATTTATTGAGTACCATCTGTATTCATCTTCCTGTTTTCCCATTTCCCTCTCTGTAACCCACCTGGAATTGCCTCTGCCACTCCACTGAAATTGCTTTGGCTGAGCTTATCAAAGAGTTTATGCTTGTGAATTATATGCTTACAATGTTTCTCAGTGATTAACTTACCCAGCTTATCTGCAGAACTCCTGGCTGCCCTGCCTGTTCTGGAACACTGTTCTCCCAACACTTCCTCCATGCTAAACAGTGTGGATGTATATTCTTCCCATTCCTCTCTGATATTGCTTTACTTCCTACACTGATGGCTTCTCCTCCACCTACCTGCTTTCTGCTTTGGCTTTTCCAGTGTTCTAGGTTCTCTTTCCCTGTTTACCTCCTACCGTGAGGAATCCCACCTGGCCCATTCTCTCACTATGAATTATATCCAAATACACAGGACTCCTGGTACTCTCCTTACAGTATAGAGGCCTGGAGGTTCCAGGATGGGGCTCATTCACTTGATAACCATCAGTCCTTTATGTATGGTAATCTTCTCTCTTCATTTGCTGCTTTAATGTATAAGTACCTAATTTAAAAAAACAAAACAAAACAAAACAACAACAACAACAACAAAAAAACACCTGTTTCTTTCCAAGAAATCTAATGAAGGTCTGTGGGAATTACACCTGTTGTATCCCAGGCCCACATAGCAATGGATACTTTTCATCCCTCTTGGAGAATGATTCAGCAATTCACTGTATGTTCTACAGTAACTCTATGCTTTTCTAGTATTCATGAGTGGAGCATGTCAAGCTAAGGGTGTTAAATTATTTTCATTTATTTTATGGGAGTCAAATTGTTTCACCTCTGAGCAACTGTTTTTGGCTTGTTTGTTTTTGTTTATTCTAGACAAGGTTTCTCTGTGTAGGCCTGGCTGTCCTGGAACTCCCTCTGTAGACTAGAGATCCCAGAGAGCCACCTGCACTACCTCCCCAGTGCTGGGATTAAAGGCATATGCTACTACCACCCAGCTGTATGCAACTGTTTTGTATCGCTACTTACTTTTTAATTTAGAATGTCATACATGAGAACTATTTTTACATAATTTTTGACCCCCAACTCTTCCCTTGCCTCACCTCTAGGATTCATGACATCTTCTTTTTACTATGTTGTAATCGTTCTCCAGAGAAAACTGATTTTCTTTCCCTCAATAGCCATTGATTGCCTATAGCTCCTCATCTAGGGATGGGACCCTGTGAAATTTCCCCCTCTCACATTGGCATGTCAGCTGGTATGGTCATTAATAGGTTTTCTGCCCCTTGATATTAAATTTCTCTGCTGATACCGAATTGAAAAAGTATAACAACAGGTTTATTTGAGCAAAGCAGCTCCCACAGAAGAGCTCCCTCTACCCCAACCAAAGCAGGGAGACTTTATAGGTTGTAGGCAAGAGGTGATGATGTTGATGTGTCCTCTACAAGCTGGGGTTGGGCCCAAGTAAGGTCAAAAGCTGAACACATAGGTGGGGACTTGGGTGGCAACTTCAGGGGAGGAAGCTGCAGCACCTGCCAGGACTGTGGAACTGGGCTTTTTGGCATCTTTCCTTTGTTGGGAGACCCTCTGAGTGGGCAGGGTTTAGAGAGAGAGGGGGACAGGAATGGGGCTTCCCAGACTGTGCAGGGACATTCCAGAGGCCCCAACAGAGCAGTCATTCTGCCTGTGTTGTCTAGGTAACCATATTAGAGACTTCACAGGTGTAGTGCCCCATGAGGTCTAGTAGATATGATCATAGTGCTGGCAACCTGATCCTTCTCTCACAATCCTTCTTTTCGCTTTTCCTCAATGTTCTGAGCCCTAGGTACATTTGGGGTTGCACTGTAGAGATACCAGTTGGAGCGAGGCTCCCCACACACATTTAGTTTTTTCATTTTGACCAGTTGTTCATCTTTTTAGTAGCCTTTGTCTGTTGCCAAACAGAAGCTTCTTTGGTGAGGATGAGCCACACTTTTCTGAGGGATTTTAGAATCCAATCAGCAAAGAAAATGGTGATAGTAAGTTTTCCTATTGGGTTTATGACCATTCTAGCCACAGGTAGTTGGCTAGGTTTACAGTGCCAGGCAAGAATTCCCACCTCTTGATCAAACCTTGATTAATTGTGAATAGCTATATAGAAGGCTGGGTTACTGTGGTTATTAGGAAGACTGCTGGTAGCTTCTCCATACCCAAGAGAAGGCAGGATTGTCTATATGATAGTTGGACAATGAATTTTACAGGTAAGATGGCCCACTCATGGTGGGGCTAATTATACAGCCTCTTGTCATTAGAGACAGCCTCTGAGTTCCGGCCAGAAGACAGGTGTGTGGTCTAAGACAGCACAGGGTTTTTTCCATCATCAGCTCAAAGTAGCCACACAGTTTACAATCTCTCACATACTTGGGATACTTGCTGTTTTCAATTTTGGAAGCAATGTCTTTCAGAGTGTTCTTTTTCTCTGACTACATGAATCTTTTCTAGCCATCATCAAACTGAAAAAAAATGTCATCAAAGGAAAAGGACCACATGATTGCTTAATGCCAAATTTGTGTCTGATATGTGCACTTTATGTTATTTTTCAATGTACAAGCTTTTATGTGATAGATATTATATTGTCTTTACTTTTCCAGTGTGGGTAGCCAAGCTTCAGTGGTGTAGATGATCTTACTTTGTTGTGGAGCTAAGGAAATGGCAGGCTATGAATATGACCTCAGAGATACTTGAGCTCCTAAAACATAACCATAGACAATAGCCTATTTCATGTTGGGCTTTTCTTCACACTAGCACTGAATTTATCTTCTCAGGAGCTTCTCTGGGCAGCTTTACCTACACAATAGGTGGTTGTTTTCCAATTTCTATAGATACTAGGACAGGAAGTCTTGTTCACTCCCTGACAAGTGGACTCTGTGTTAAGAACTGAAAGTCTTGTTGTGTATTAGACCAAAGAAAGGCTTAATGACATTCAGTACAATGCAGTCATTCCTGTGTCTCTGAGAGATGATCCTCACATATATGTCTGGGATTTACTCACACACTCATCCCAGGGATACAACATGAGGACCCAGTCACAGTGGCAATTCATCTGTAAACAAAGACAGAGCCTTTTGTCCTGACCACCTAGTCCCAAATAAACACACAAAAGCTTATATTGACTACAGAATGCTTGGCCAACAGCTCAGGGCTTATTACTAACTAGCTCTTACATATAAATTAACCCATTTCTATTAATTATATTTTGCCACGTGACATGGCTTTACCAGTCCTCTGGCATCTTGCTTCTTGGGTGGCTAGCTTGCATCTCCTTGACTCTGCCCCTCTTTCTCCAATTCCTTATGTTGATTGTTTCCACCTAACCTTATCCTGCCTTGCCATAGGCCAAAACAGCTTTATTACCAACCAATGAGAGCAACACATATTCAGAGTGTACAGAAGGACCATCCCACAGCAATCATTCTTCTCATTCATATTCTACACTTTCTCTTATCACTCACTGGATAATTTTCTTGATACATTTTTGTGATTGGGAAGGTAGCTTTCTTTGGATCTCCTTCTAAGACTCAGAGGAGTTGTACAGTTGTGACTTGACTAAGTATCCCCATTTCACTCTCTTGGATACCTACTCTTCTAGCCCCAGCTCCCAAGAGAACTCCTTTTCCTATTAAAGATAATTATACTATTGTAAAAACAACCATGGTGATAATGAAGGTATCTGGGTTGTTGACTGAGAAGTAGACTATTAAGTCTGTTATCTTCCCATTACTCTTCTAACTAAGATTTATACATATATACATTATATATACATATATATATATATATATATACATACACACACACACATATATATATATATATATATATATATATATTAATTTCAGAGTTTCATCTTATAACTTTTTAAATCACTTTCCTTTTAACTCCATACCTAACTAATGGAATAAGCAAAAATTTTAGATTCCTGCAAGCATCATTTAAGACCGTGTTTCTGAATCCCCTCATAGTCAGAGAACAAAGGCTTCTGAAGTTTAACTATGGCAGGAACATTGATTAATCAGCTTGATTGGATTCCATCCACCCAGAGTTGGGATAGGCTCAGTCAAAGGGGGGAAAAATGAAAGATTCCTTCACTCTTTCATTCATTCATTCATTATAAAATCATCTCTTGAAAGCTTAATGTGCCTCTCTTTGTTGGATAGTGAACAACAGAGGAAGCAGTATATGACATTTTGGGTTAGGTCTGAGCAATGACAGAACAGCACTCTCTGTGAGAAACCCTCAAAATCACATAAGAGTACTATTTCTGGGACATCGGGCATCAAGGAAAACCCACAAGATACCACATGGTGAGGGATGGTTTACCAGGCAAAGCAGAGCTCCATCTGGTTCTCAAGGCAGGGGAATTGCTTGAAGTGTCCAACTTAAGCACAATGTGCAAGGCAAAGGAGCTTTCATAATAGAAACTGGCATGCCTTGGCTAGATAGGCAAGTGAGGAGCAGTGTTTCATGGCATAGTTCCATCTTCATTGTTAACTGGTGTGATCTTGGGCCATCATGCTCCCTCTTTGAAGCTCCGTTACTGTTTTATGAGACAAAGGTTGCATTAAGAAGAACTTTGATGCCTCCCAAACAGATCAAGCTATTCAATGGTCTCACTTATCCAGAGGGCCTGATTCAGCTGGGGGCTCCACAGCCTTTGGTTCATAATTCATATGCTTCCATTTGTTTGGCTATTTGTCCCTGTGCTTTTTCCAATCTTGGTCTCAACAATTCACACTCTTTCTTGACAACTGGAATCCTGGAGCTCCACCTGGGGCCTGGCTGAGGATCTCTGCATCTACTTCCATCAGTTATTGGATGAGAGTTCCAAGACAACTGTTAGGGTGTTTGGCCATCTGATCACCAGACTAGGTCAGATCAGGCTTTCTCTCGACCATTGCCAGCAAACTACAGAGGATGTATCATTGTGGATTTCTGGGGACCTCTCGAGCACTCTGCCTATTCCTGTTCTCATGTGGTCTTCATTTATCATGGTCTGTTATTCCTCATTCTCCCTTTATGGTCTTGATCCAGCTGGGATCTCCTGGTCCCCTAAGCTTTCTAGCTTGATCTGTTTGGGAGGCATGCAGTCTGTGGGACCAGGATCTATCCTTATTGCATGAGCTGGCTGTTTGAAACCTTGGGCTTACACAGGGACACTTTGCTCAGTCTGGAAGGAGGTGACAGGACCTGCCTGTACTGAATCTACCAAGTTTAAATGAGTCCCCAGGGGTGCCTTGATCCTGGAGGACATGGGAATGGAGGGGAGGGGCTGGGGAGAAGGTGGGGTTGGGGACGGGAGCGGGGAGGACAGGGGAACCCATGGCTGATGTATAAAATTTAAAACACATAATAATAAAGAAAAAAAGTATTTATTAAAAAAAAGAAGAACTTTGAAACTTTGTGATACTCTTGCTAAGTAAGAACTACTTTAGAGACAAAAGTATCAGAGGGATCTCAGACTAAAAGGCAGATGCATGTGGATTTGAACTATTTTGAAAGGATTACAGGCATGCATAACCTCCAGGATATTCTTTGTCCCCTTAGAGACACTCTCATGGCACTTACATGAACCCTAATATTTTAGAGAGCCCAAACTGGAAAGCAATGGACCATATGGTTCCAGGAGTGACTTTATGAGAATTTGTCACCCTAAAATTCCAAAGATATGCTCAATATATAGGTTGTCCCTGTCAGTCACATAGGAAGCGAATGATACTCAGAGGGATTTTCATATCTCATTTCTTCAATATAAAAATTATGTTGAGAAAAGGATATTTCTGTTGTAGCAAATCTCCCACAGAATTGCTGATTTTTCCTTTTTTTCATTCTAGAACACAGCTTCTTGGCGGAACACAAGAGAGAAATAAACAGAGAAAATATGAAATAAAAAGTCCAAAAGTAAATAAGGTTATGATCCCTGGAGAGCACACATCTAGAAGTAAATATGCAAATAAGGAAAATGTAGTACCTGCCATAGGTGGGTTTATAATATGGGGAGTGAGGGAAAGTATGGGGAGTAAGGGTTATAGCACACAAGCAAAACAATGAATAAGAACAATAATTGCAAACTTGGATAAATCTATGTACAAATCTGCATAATGGTGAGAGACAGAAATAGGAATTTATTCATTTTTTTCATTAAGACTCTCAACAGATATTTCTGAAGTTGCTACCATCCACCAAGCACAGCAGCCACTCATGGGAGATGTTGTAGTGGGATAGACAAAGCTTGCTTTTCTTCTTTTGGTTGCTGCTTGGGGATTTTTTTTTTTTTTTTAATTTCACTACACAACTCAAACAGTCCTCATTCATAGCTCTCTAGCTTCAGCTTCCTAAGTACTGGGATTACAGGCATGCATAACCTTCCATGCTTCCCCCCCACCCCGTGTGTGTATGTGTGTGTGTGTGTGTGTGTGTGTGTGTGTGTGTGTGTGTGTGATAGATATTGATGCCAAGCATCTTTGTCCATCAGTCTCCATCCTATTTGTGGAGAGAAGGTCTCTCACTGAACCCAGACTCATGGATGGAGCTGGACCACTCAGAGAACAAGCAGCAAGAATCTGTAGTCTCTGTCTTCTTGGTATTGAGGTTTCAGGTATGCATTGCCACACCCAGTTGTTTTTTAATTCATTTGGATGCTGGAGATTTTATTCATCTTTAATTCTTTTTTCGTCCTCAGGCTAGCAGAGCACTCACTTTACTAAGTGAGCTATCTCTGTGGCCCTCTTTTACTTCTCTTTTAACAGGAGTTCATGATTTTAATGAATTCTCACCTCTGATAGTTACTAAGAAGCAAAAATAAATACTATGGAGCATGCATTAAGAGAGAATTATGTGTATGTATAAAATATTCTCAGTTTGCACTTGAGCCTGGGATGTAGACAGTGATTTCGTGACAGGAGGATCCACACACGTGCATTCTTCCTTCCCCACTTCCTAAATTGGGAGTCAGAAGGTCTGAACAGAAATCAATTCCTGCAATTTATTTTTAACTTCTTTCTTCTTAGCTAGGATTGATTTTTGTCTTTGTGATCAATGGTGCAGAGAATAGTTCCACGTCCCAAGCAGCTGTTGAAGCGATGGGTCTAGCTGGCCCCACATCTATCGAACAGAGCATTAGAAGCTGATCATGAAAGCAATAGGATGAAGATGTTTAAAGGATGAGTCTGATTAGTCCTGCCATCCTGGGGAGGAGTGCTTGCAGACAGAGCCAGAGCTCAAGAGTGCCCTCTGGAGGGTGGCGAAGCTCGGGGAGCTCTGTGACACACCACCTGTCCCAGTGGCATGGGGAAGAGATAAATTTGTTTGTTAGCCACTCTCCCCACCCTCTTGGTTGGCTTTCTTCTTCTCCACACTCTGGAATGTTTCAACTTTATTCCACCCCATACTACTCCATATGAAGCTATAACATAAGCCTTTGTTAAAAACAACAACAACAAAAAGTTTTGGCTTAGTTTTTCCTCTAGACATTTTGGATTTCAGAACTGTCTGAGTCTTTTAATCTGTGTCTCCTACTTCTTGTTTTCTTCCAGCTGAGGGCACATTTCTCAGGGACATAGGCTTAGCCACATCCATGTGTCTTTCTAAGCCTTCTTCCTCTCATGGTCAGACAAGATTGCTTGTACTCTCTTATGTGAGGGACACTTTTGGAAGACACACATACTTTGGAATGACATGGTGGGGTAATTCCAAAGAAAGCAATTAGCAACTAGAGCAGAGTCTGCCCTCCCAAGGCCTGATGTCCAGTTCTCTGGGATAAACTTGCAGGTTTCCTGGCTGCTTGGCTGGCTCTTGCTTCTAGATGTGTGATTGTGTTTATTATTTCATGATACCATGTAATAGCTTCTTAGGTGTTCTCTGTGTGAGATGCAGAAGGTACAGTGATATGTCCCTTCTCTTGAACTCTTGGAGACACATTTATGAAGTGAATGGTAGATTATTTTCTTCCATTAGAAACTCTACAATTCTCAGAATTCATTTTTCCCTCAGCCTTCTTCTATTGGTTTTATATTATGGCTAATTTTCTTCACCACAGAATATTCTGAAATTTTGGAGAGTCCCAAGTAAATAGAGAATATGAGCTATGCTTTTTTGTGAATGACTGTAATTATTATGACACCCTGTGGGTTAATTTCTATTTTATTGTATATTAGATAAAGAGAGGTTGCACTGTTTGCCAAGATCAAATAAACTGCTTGTAAGCAGTGGCATAGAACATTGATTCAGGCCGTTTAGCTCCACAGCCTTCTTTCTCAACTACTGCACAGTTCTGCCACCTACATGACAAGTCAACACAACCTGTGGATGATTTTGTCTAATGCAAATTCAATCAGAAACTATGTAAGGATAAGTAAACATGTACAAATTCACCATAGAATCGGTTTTTTAAAACACTGTAACATTATACTAAGCAATTTATATTATGGAATATATGTATACATGCATATTCATGTATGCTTGTAGCAACAGTTAATGAAAGAAGAGGTCATGAATCTGAAAGAGAACAAGGAGGGGCCCATGCATGATTTTGAGGAGTGAATGGGAGAAGGGGGTACATGAATGATTTTGAGGAGTGAATGGAAGAAGGGTAATGATACAATTATAATCTCAAAGACAAAAGAAAAAAGTTTATCTTATTGTACTGGAGTTGCTGAATGAACAAATTACAAACTGGCAGTGTAAAACCTGAAGGTACAGCATTGAAGATCTCCACAGTGAAGAGTCTGAAGACCAGAAAGCAATGTGTTGAACAGCAGAGGAAAAATAATCTTGTGTCTTTATTTTTCATTCGCCTGAGCCTGTCTCTCTGTTGTTAATTTTCACAAGAATCGGAATGAGTTAGTCTGTCAAAAGTGCACAGACATAGAATTCCTGGTTTACTAGCTATCACTCTTGGATGGTCAGGACTCCATTTACAATAGGAACCACCCCTACAAAGGTAAAAAACAATAAGTTTTATGAAATTATTGAATATGATATGCATTTTCTTAAAGATGCTGTACCGGATTGTTTTATGTTAACTTGATACAGCTAAAGTAATTTGATAGAAGGGCATCTCAATCAAGAAAATACCTCTATAAGGTTAGGGTGTAGGCAGGTCTGAAAGACATTTACTTAATTAGTGGTTGATGGCATAGGGCCATGGTAGGTAGAGCCATCCCTGGGCTGGTGGTCCTCCTGACTTCTATAAGAAACCAGACTGAGTAAGCTATGAGGACCAAGCCAGTAAGCATTACTTCTCCACAACCTCTTCATCAGCTTCTGCCTCCAGGTTCCTGTCCTATTTGAATTCTTATCCTGACTTTCTTTGATGATATGTTTATGCACATGATATAGAAGTGTAAGCCAAATAAACTCTTTCCTCCACAACATGTCTTTTGGTCACAGTGTTTCATCACAGTGATAGAAACTCTAATACAGTTGTGGATTAGAAATTAAGTGGTATTTGTGCCATGTACCATATAGTGTTACATTATGGACATCAGGTATCACTCTGGTGACTCATGTATTGTAGACTTAGACCCTAGCTGGTGGTGCTGTTTGCGAGACACTGTAAACTTTAGGATTGAGACCTAGTTGAAGGAAGGGGGTCATAAGAGGTGGGTATTTTGCTTGTTTTGGACATGTCCTCCTCTTTCTTCCTTCCTTTCCTCTCCATTCTTCCCTTCCTCCTTCTTCATCTCTTCCTCCCTTCCTCATGTTGGCTACCATGAGGTAAATAATCTGTGTCATACTTTTTCTGATGTGATATTTCTCCCCAACTATAGGCCCAGAAATACAGAGTCAAGTGATAAAGAAGTAAATGTTCTGAAACTGTGAATCTTTCCAACACAAAAGCATGAATACACATAGCACACCAAATACAATCTGCAGATACCTGCTATTTTTTTCTGTCACCCCAAAGCACATCATTTTAAATCAAGTGATTCACCACCTTCCTGAATCTCCCTTCTCACACCTCTCCAGATTTTCTGGTGACCTCCTTCTCCTCCTTTTCTGTCTTCAAGTTCTATCATATCTTCTCCCATCTTTTTCTTTTACCCTTCTTTCCATTTGTCACTTAGAATAATTCTTTCTGTCTGACCTCTCTAATCTCTATGCCTTATATTCATCTTCTCATTCAGCAAACAAAAATGCCCTTTACTGTTAAGGGTCAACTCTTCCAAGCCTGTAGGGTTATAAATCACACCAGTTTATATATTACATATGATGACACTGTGTATGTATGGTGTGTGTGTGTGTGTGTGTGTGTGTGTGTGTGTGTGTGTGTGTGTGAGAGAGAGAGAGAGAGAGAGAGAGAGAGAGAGAGAGAGAGAGAGAGAGCATTTATCTGTCACACTATGGAGGATGATTTGAAAGGGTGGCTACACCCACAGCCTCTCTAGAGTTAAGCAAGTGAAGCCGGGCGGTGGTGGCGCATGCCTGTAATCCCAGCACTCGGGAGGCAGAGCCAGGCAGATCTCTGTGAGTTCGAGGCCAGCCTGGGCTATCAAGTAAGTTCCAGGAAAGGCGCAAAGCTACACAAAGAAACCCTGTCTCAAATAAATAAATAAATAAATAAATAAATAAACAAACAAACAAACAAACGAATGAATGAATAAAAAATAGAGTTAAGCAAGTTTATATTTAAATTCAGCTTAGCCCTCTGCGAGCTATGAGACTTTCCTGTCTTATACTTTCTTGTCCCATCTGCAAACAACAGTTGGATGGATGTGGTGCCTACAACATTCAACACTCACCCATTCTAATTGTAGAAAGTAGCATTAGAATAAGTTCACTCTACTATGGATGTTCTGTGGAGGGAATATTACAGGACTAGCTTTCATCCCGGGGGTGGCAGACATGACATTGTAAATGTTCTTGTATTGCTATTGGTACACTCCTCATATTTTTATGGCCTTCCCAAAGGGATGATGGACTCTGTGATGTTACTGCCCCATGGCAGTACTTGGCCCAGTCTGGGCACAGAAATGCTGAATGTGCATTTTCCTGTTGATAAATGTTACATGTAACATATAGTAAAGCCAGGGTCTTTATCCATCATGGAGTCCCCTAACATGATGAAAGTTCACAAGACAGAGTGTATTTGGTCATAGAATTAATTACTCTGTTGACTCACCACTGGATGGTTAAGAAAATCTTGTCATCTGCTGCTGTGTTTCTCACAGGAAGGTGAACTTTCTTACAGCCCCTGATTTTTCATGTTGAATTGCTATCAAATACTCAAAGACAAAGGAATATTTGATGTAAAATTGCTATGCAGTTGTATAACAATCGATGTAATTATCTCTCCTCTGTGCATTTTTTAAAATTATGATTTGGGAAACACAGATTTTAGAAGTATAGAAAAGTGAAAAAAGCCAGAGATTTTCTTTGAGCCCCAACTTTAAGCAACAAAGTAGCCTGTTTGGACCTTGGGCCCTTTAATTATAAAATGATAATGTAATTAAACCTCCTATGTTGTATTTAGATCAAATGAGAATCTGTATAATATAATCAGACTACATGGAGGTGGTGATGATGATGATGAAGATTATGCAGATGGTGTGTGTGTGTGTGTGTGTGTGTGTGTGTGTGTGTGTGTGTGTGTGCTTTATGAGAGAGAAATAGCATGAAGTTGGATTGGAGGGATTTGAGAGAAGGTCTTGGAAGAATCAGTGAAGAGGAAAGAATATAATCATATTATAGTGTATGGAAATATCAAAGAATAATGGAAAATACTAAAAAGAACAACTAAGAGCATAAAGTAGTCTAAAGATTCCAGATGCTGTGGCATGGGTGCAGTTTGTCAAGAGAAGACCAAGATAAGAGTAAGAGACATTATCTACCCTCAAAATTAATATAGTGCAACACATGGGCCAACTTCCTTGTGTTCATGACAACAACTAGTAACTACTGCAAGAAGACTATTAACAAACAACCTGGAATTCAGAAGAAAATAATGATGAATGGGTCAGGAAACTGGAGGAGGAGAAGGACAAGTCACCATGAAATTGGTTGATTCTAGGCATGGATCCAGATGATTTGTCCTAAACTATACATTCTTTGGCAAGGCTTCAGAGTAGACAATTTAGCCTTATTGCAGACTATATAGTATGATTGACCTTGTCAGGATTTAGTAACCTACATTTAAATCTGAACTCTGCCACTTTGAGATGGCCCACTTTCTGTAGGTCATTCAACTCATTAGTAAACAAGAACTTTATGGTGCTTCCTCCACAAGGTAATTTGTTCTTGGAACAGACAATGTGTTTGATGTTGATGAAACAACCATGCTCATGCTGATGGAGATGAGAGAAAGCTAATGTAGAGACTACAAGGGGGAAGGTCCAAGAAGTAGCAGTTGGCATTTCTTTATTATACATGGCTCCCTTGTGGAAGTGAGGGTGTTGTCTAAGAAACCACTTGACAGATGGTTTCCATCCATCCCTGCTGTCCTGAAATTCACTCATAAGGCATGAAAGTCCCATATTGGCAAAGTTTCATTGTTATACCTACCAGTTCACATGAATCTCTAAACAACCTGGAAATCCCAGGTCCCAGTGAACCTTATCTCTAGTAAATTGATGGTCTTGTTTTCCTTGTCCTTTCAAGATGTATAAAATACATTGAAAATATCAATAAAATTAATTATTTTCCAGGCATCCATGTACACCTGCAATTCATCCCATGTGGCTGCAGATACTTGTGTTTTATGGTGTGGCTTATCGCTTTTCTGTTTCTCTTCCTCATATTCATGTTGCCCTTGGGCCTTTGTTCTATGTGTAGAACTGACAGACCCAGTACCTCACAGTGTCAGTACGGACATATCTACATCTTCAGCTGGATTTATCAGTGAAGACATTCTAAACCTCTGGATTTCCTGTTGTTCCTCACAGTTACTATTGGTACAACCTAATCTTTCTTTCCAGGGTACTTTATAGGAATAATAATCATTTTATTATCTTATCTCATTTATTCACAAGAATCTAAAATGGGTAAATATTGTTAGTTTTCTTCTTACAGAAAAGTAACCCCCAAATTGCAAGAGGTGAGAGTCTATGTCTGAAGTGACTCAATAAGTAAGTGGCTGGGTCGAAAATGAAGCAAAAGACATCACAGATGTCAGCGTCTTCATGTTACACTTCTGTCTCACTATTTCACTTTCATTTTCTGTAGTTCAGGAATACTGTTGAAGCAGCAGAGTCTACTGTCTATTTTGGGGAGATTTTACCCAAATAATTGACTTCGTAATACCCATTATATAAAAAGCAAATAGACTACATGAACATGGTTGAACAAGCTAGCTAGAAAGCTTTTAAAATATGTGAAGACTGCATAAGCCAGACCCTTTAAATGGAATCTCTAGCACACACTTAGTTCCATGTTTTACAAGACCATGTTGAGTCCACGGTACAGAGAAAAATGACTTTTTTGACAAGTGGAAGGAAGTGTTTTGATAGCAAGTGTTAACATGTCCTTCAATCCAGATTCCATTTCTTTGTGGAAAGAAAGAGAGAAGGAGAGAAGGGGATTAAAAGGACTACTTTTCAGATCCGTTACGTTACATTACTCAGACGTATTCACAGATGTTAGACTCCTTGGTTCAAATCCATATTCTGTCATTACTTGTGCACTTACTCCTTCCTTTTCACCAACCTAACACACACACACACACACACACACACACACACACACACACACACACACACACTTCAGTGGTGGGGATACAGCACACTTCTATATTATTCATCAGGAGAGTCAGATGGACATCCCCAGGGCTTCTTTTTCCTCTGAGCCATGAAAGTCAAAACATAAATATCAAACTTGTTTTCATTAATGGTAATCCTTAGCTCATTTAAGCTTTGTGGTCTCTATTTGTGGACCCCCTGGAAAGTCATTCTGGTTGAGGGCAAGGAGAGGAATTCAGAGCTCCACCCTTGGCCAGTATTATCAGATGGCTATATATAAAACTGCTACCCAGTCAGTCTCCAGAAGGCTTCCCAGATGTTTTATGGCCACTGGCATCTTTATCTGCAATTCTTCCTGAACAAGTAACATACAACAAGCAACTCCCTCTGTGTGTGCTGTGAAGATGAATTTATTCCTATGCTGTATCATCAGAAGTAGTAGTTATATCTTTATTTTTCAGTAGAAGAAATCTAAATTACCTTCTCAAAGTCATTAAATCATCAAGGGACAGAAGCCAGATTGGGACACATTTTTAGAGTAACAGCTAAAGTGATCCATTCTTTAAAAAATGAGGAAAGGATCCCCTTTGAAGGAAAATGGAATTGGAAACTGAGTCCTTTTGTTATATCTGACAAAATATTGGTGGTCAAAGTTAAGCATATCAATTTATTCCAGCCATTGTGTCCTAGACACATGCTCATTGTCCTGTGAGTTTCCAGCTCATCATTGTTCTCTGCCCTACCGGCATTACTAGTAAGCAGTGAAGTAGGTTGGTGGTTTTCTGATGGTTCTGATAAGCAATGAAGTTGGTTATCTAGCTAGTGATGGTCGTAGTTGCTTCATCAGTAATTTTTGACAAGTGAGTTTACTGGCAAGTTCATTACTCACCTCCCCTATATCCCCTTCCATCCCTACAGACATGAATCATGAAACAGAAAGAAATATTGGCTTCAGTGTCAGCTTTTATTCCAAATCTATTCTTGGTGAAGCTATTTTGGAACTATTATGTTTGATACCAATAAAAGATTTTATGTACAAATCTGATTTGAAGGAGGTCCAGCCTTAGCATAAGATACAGAGTTAGGTAATAGGCCCACTCTTTCTAGACACAGAGATATAAAACTGGGTATTACATTAATGCTACACAGCCTCTAGGCTATAAAGTGAGCAAAGAACAGTTAGACCAACACTAAATTCCAAGTCAGACAGTCTAGCATAGGAGATGACTTGCTGATAGGATGCTGTGTTGCTCCAAGTACTGCATGATTGTGATAGACAGGTAGAGAGGGGCCTTATCAAAGCAGCTTTGGGGAATGAACTCAAGTTAGCTGAGGCATTCACATCTATCTTGAAGAAGTTGCTGTGACAGTTGACTCGAATTTGAAGACCAAGTAGTGATTGGCATGTCTCAGGTTCCTAAGCAGCTGAGGCTGTAGGCAGGAAGTTGACTCTTAAAGCTCAGTGTTCAGAAAACTGTTTCTTTGTTCTTAAAAGCAAAATAAAGTGTGTTCTTTGGGAGAATTATATAGGTGGAAAAGGGAGGAAAGCCTAAAACACTGAGATGTATTTTAAATAATCTGAATGGAACTAATGAGCAAAAGAATTTCAAAGGTAATTGTGTGTTATAAGACCTCAAGTATTCTCTCCTCTACTTTAAGGAGGAAGAAAGAATGCTGGAGCCATGTGACAGGCAGCTGATTTATTCCTATACGTGCAGCCATTTTTCTTGGTCCATATTATTTAAATTGTATTGGACCCAACTCAATCTCCTAACTGGAAAAGCTTTTAAATGTCATTTGCTATGAAGGCAACAGTCCTTGTATAAGCCAAATTTATTTTCATTGTGTGGTCCTTCTTATCCACAAATTCTGATATCAGCCTCATTCACTCCTGGGCAACAATGGAGCATTGATTTTCGGGGACTGAGAAATTGACAAGAACTCCACACAGAAAGATCTGCCTTGTTGGTGGATTTCCTGTCTATAAAATTGCAAGTTGAATGACATAGGATATATTCCTCTCCACAGAGAATTTTGGAAACCTCACTCAACCCAAGGATTAGCCTTAGCTTTAAAAACAGTAAATATCAGGTTCCAGTTCCAGGGCCACCATTCACTTGCTGTATATTTTTGAGTATTTTGTGTAACTTCATTACATGTCAGTTTTCTTCCTGAAAAAAAAAAAAAAAAAAAAAAGAAGGCTAGTATGTACAGATGAACAGTACTTGACACAAATGCTCAATAATGTTATCTGCTATTAATCTCTCTACAAATATCTAGTATAGTGGTATTATTAAAAATAATAACATTGACAGTTAATATTATTATTTTTCTTTTTTATTATTAAGAAATTTTCTATTCACTTTACATAGCAACCACAGATTTTCCCCCTTCCCTCTTCCCACCCCCCAACCTTCCTCCCCAACCCATACCCCCCATCCCCACATTTCCCAAGTCAAGGTCTCCCATGGAGAGTCAGCAGAGCCTGGCACACTCAGCTGAGGCAGGTCCAAGCCCCTCTCCCACGCACCAAGGCTGTGCAAGGTGTTGCATCCTAGGCACTAGGCTCCAAAAAGCCTACCCATTCACCAGGATGGATCCTAACCTCCTGCCTGGAGTCCCCCCAAACAGTTCAAGCTACTGTCTTCTATATCTAGAGGGCAGACTCTAGTCCTATGGGGGCTCCACAGCTATTAGTTCACAGTTCATGATTTTCCACTAGTATGGCTGGTCATCTCATTAGCAGTTATTATTATGGATAGTAAATAATATGAAAGTTAAGCACTCATGGTGTGATACATTGTGCACCCCAATAAAACTTATCTGGGCATCAGAGGACACTGCTGGCCACTAGATTAGACATAGAGATCAGAGAGTGATGGCACACACCCTTAATCCTATCACTGGGAGACAGAGAGTTCAAGGCCACACTGGGAACAGAGCCAGGCATAGTGGCACACACCTTTAATCCCAGCATTTGAGATTTCATGCCTTTTCTTGGAAAGCACACATGACTTTAATTCTGGGAAGTGGCATGGCTGGGTGGAGAATGGTAAATAAGGCGTGAGGACAGGAACTAAGCAGCAGTTCTGTAAGATGAATTGCTAAACGGTCTTATTAATGAAAATCCTGGAGCCAGATATTGGGGTAAAAACTGAGAGATCACGGAATAGGACAACTCACAGCCAACCTCACCACACCAACTCCTCAGCCTCCAAAGAGACCTTCCTATATACTCATATCTATATGTCTATCTCTGCCATCTTAATTCCTCTCTCTGCCCAACTACATTACTTCCTCTTTCTGCCCAGCTCTGTCACTTCCTGTCTGTCTGTACAGACCACTAAACCTCTATGGTTAACTACTCCTGGGATTTAAAGTTATGTACCACCACACCTGGCTCTGTTCCCAGTGTGGCCTTGAACTCACATAGATCAGGATGAATCTCTGCCTTCTGAATGCTAGGATTAAAGGTTTGTGTTACCATTGCATGACTTCAATGTTTAATACAGTGGCTGGCTTTTTCCTCTGATCCTCAGATAAGCTTTTTTGGGGTACACAAAGAAAATACCACCACATAGTTCAGCTGAGATTCTTTCAGGTGAGGACTCAGGAGATTTCAGTCTGAGAAAACAGGATTGGCTGAGGAGTTGGTGAGGTGGGGTTGACTGTGGCTTGTTCTGTTTCTCTGATCTTTCAGCTTCTACCCCAATATCTAGCTCTGGGTTCTTTTTATTAATAAGACCATTTAGCAATTTGTGTTATGCACTCATAATAAAATATATGCTCAAAATCATTTGTTTCTGTCCTTGTCATGTTTCCTATGTCTGCTTATAAATCCAGAATGTACAGGTTGACTCATGTCTATGGCAGAAAGAGGCTCAACTGCTCAATTCCTGAAGAGGGACAGGAATTAACTCATGGGTTTTGTTTCATGTTTGATATATAGATTTCCCTCTGTTCTCAGGAAAAGCTATCATTCAGAGACAGGATGAATGAAAATAAATAATAAAGACTATGTCAGGTTAAGCTTGGCCACCACAAGAATAGGGACAGATGTATTTAATGCCCAATGCATTTATCCAAAGGAATCATTTTCACTGGCTAGGAGCCCAATTAAACCTGTAAAATGGAAATCCAGAAAATCAGATTAACGAGCCAGTCATTAGTAAGGAAAAGACCCAGCTAATTCTGTGTTTAGCATGACGGATAGGCCCAGAGCAAATAATTGGATGACATTCATCAAATGTAAAATAAAAGGTGTCATTGAAAGGGAGAGTAGTAATAATCTCTGGGATTTACAGTGCTGGCAAATTTGCTTGTAAGGAAGAGAAAAGTTCATCAAAATAGATTAATAGTCACTAAACTTTCTTCCTTCCTGTGTAGTTGCCAGAGAGTCCCACAAATAATAACGGAGAGACAGCAAACACATCAGCTGTGTGTCTCTCCAGCACTTTGGAGAGCTCCTGAGGATGTGGTACTTAGGATTTTGTCTGGAAATAAGCCATTGGTCATCCAGGACTGGACAGGAATGAACAGAAATTTTGTGTGCTCACCTGTAGGCATGAAACAGTGGAGAATACCAGACCCACAGTCGCTGTGGATAAGCAGATTAATTCTAGAAATCCATTATTCAGTTGTAAGTAAGTATTAACTTCTTGCTGATCCCTGAGCCCAGGTGTGGGCAGAGGCAGGAGAAAGAAAGCCAGTGATCACTTTCTGGCTGCAACAATGAAAACGATGTGGTATTGAGTACCTTGGCTGAGCTTTCTCTGATTCAGTCTCCTGACCTGGAAAGGAAGGCTATAGAAAATCAAATGAGGTAAATTGTGCACTACAGCACCTTCATTTCCTGACATGGACTGAAGAATGGCTGCTATTATTCTTGTTTATGTTACCCCTCCTCCTCCAAGAAGACATGGATTTTTAAATGTCCCATCAGCGTCATAACAGGCTGTCTAGGATTGCAGGGAAACTCTCTCTCTCTCTCTCTCTCTCTCTCTCTCTCTCACACACACACACACACACACACACACACACACACACACACACATCAATTGCAGAGGTTTACAAGTATAATTTTAAAAAGATGTAAAAAATCAAAGAAATGTGTTCTGTTATTATAGTAAGATGACTAAGACAGAGGGAAGATTTTTCCAGCCACTTAGAAGAGAGTTGGTATAGTTCTAGAGCTAAGCTTTCTGAGGTTCAGATTTGTCTTGTCTTGGACAAATTACTCAGCATTTTATATCTTTTGTAGAGGAATAACTAACTTATAAAAGAGCTAAGGGACTACTTGAGTATGGTTGAGGTGCTGAACAAATTTTAGTTGAATAATCATTACTATTATCACATATCATTGTCTGCCTGGCAATTGTTGTGTCTATGCCAATGATTTCTGCTATTATAATAAAATACCAACTTTATTTTTCCCTGGTCTGGGGGCTGTAGTGTTCAAGTGTGAGGCTCTGACTGACTGATTTGCTGGAGGGAGCCTCATCTCTTGCTTTCAAAATGGTACCTTCAATGTTGTCCTCATCAGGCAGAAGAGAACAGCAAAGGAAGGAGATACTGGGCTGTTGCACACGTCCAGGAGAGAAGAGCTCTCGTTGCTTGGTCATGCCCTGAAATCCTCTACTTCTTAATTCTGTTGCATTTGCAGATCAGATTTCAATATGAAATCTTGGAGATAATTTAAACATTTAGTCAATACTAGTCCATTCCCCTTTTCCCTGCCCAATTCTTGTTTATTGACATGTCCAAAACTTCCTCATTCTAAGTCAGTGACATCAAAGTCTTGGCTTGTGCCAAATAATCCCAAAGTCCAATGCTCAAATCTCATATAAATATCAGCTAAAACAGACATGGGTGAGACTTAAAGGGTTGATTCATCCTCAGACAAATTTCTCTACAGCTCTGGGTTCTTGTATGATTGTAATGCAGTGGTAGGTTACATATACATTAGGTATTTCCATGCAAAACCACAAAAGCAAGTAATAAGAAAGGTTATCGGATTCTATAATAAGTACAAAACCCAACAAATCCAACTACTTTATGTAGACAAATTTCTAAATGGTCTTATTAAATAAAAAAACATGGAGCCAAATATAGGGGTGAAAGCCTTAGAGAGATAGGGAAATAGGGGAAGCCACCAGCCAACCTTACCTCACCAACTCTGCAGCTTCCATATTCGAGCTACTTCCTGTCTTACCCACGCCTTTATTGCCTTGCTGTTCTGCCCTCTCATTGGCTATCTTAGCCCAGCTACCTCACTTCCTTGTCACTGTCTGTCTAGAGTACAGACCTTCAGGTCTCTGTTGTTGGTACTGAGATTAAAGGCGCGTGTCACCACACCTGGCTCTGTTCCCTAGTATGGCCTTGAATACCCAGAGACCCTGCCTGATAAGTGATTGGATTAAGAGCATGTGCTGCCTGACTTCTTGTTTACTTAAAATGGCTGCCCTTCTGCCCCCCCCCCCCCCCCCCGTCTCCAGGCAAGCTTTATTAAAGCACAAGTAAAATATCACCACATTTCAGCACAAATAAAATATCACTACAACCAATTCTGATGATTGAAAATGATCATTGTTTGTCCTGTTTTCTAGGCAGATTGAGGTAGGGGTTGAGTCCCTATAGCTTTTCTGGGTATAGCCCACACTGCAATACTCATGGCTGCAATTCCACATGGGTGTTACATTTCTTGGGGAGACTTTCATTACCATGGCTTGGCTGGGACTTTCTCAAGTGGAAATCTCTGTATACTGGCCACAGTCTTGCAATTCCTGTCTTAGTGGGGTTTCAGATGAAGCCCCCTGCCTGCAGCATCCTTTTCTTGGTACTTAGTGCTTTCCATGGCATCCTTTGAAACTTTGTGGAAGCAGTCATACCTCTGTAACTCTTGAACTCTGTGTGCTTGCCAAGTTAGTACCCATGGTAATGCCCTCAGAGTTTATTCCTTATGCTTTCCAGACATGTGACCTGAGCTACACATGAGACCCAACAGGAATATTAGAAAGTTCTGCAGTAGAATCTGGAAAACAGAGGTTCACATGGCACTAGGTAGTGAGTCCCAAGGTCTTCAAACTATTCTGTCCTCAAAGCCCTGATATTCTAGGCCTATAATGGGACTAGTAACTTTGGAATTCTCCCAAACGCCCCAGGGATCACTTTTCCACTCCCTTAATGAATGCCATCTGGCTTCCTTCTGTTCATACTAATCTCCTTATAAAATGTTTCCTTGATCACACCTTTTGCTTTCTCATCCAAACCCATCTTTTAACTGTTTGTTTACATGGCCAAGATCAGAATTTTTCATATCTTTAAAGTAACACTTCCCTTTGGAATATAAACTTTATGCAGAATTAATTCTCTCATCTCACAATTTACCATAAGTTGTCTTGAAGGGTGTGACAAACTTAACTTTGCTTAGATGTTTTTCCCACCAAACATTCTAACTCCATACACTGAGATTCTGCTGTCCACAAATTTTAGAACATAGACCCACTTCAGGTTAGTTCTTTGAAGGTAGTCTGTCCTTCAGCATCTAACACATTACTTCAAGTTTTCACTTTCTTGTTCTCACTGTATTTCCACCAGGATACTGATCACAACCACTTAAGTCTTCTCTAAGACTAAAGATTTCTCTGAAGCTGTCTTCTGATCCTTTACCTTAAAGCTCTGTTCTTTGCAATATGTGCTTCTCTAGCGTCCATTTCAGCACTCTTCCAGCCTCTACCCATCACTCTACTTCTAAAGCCCTTTCCCTGTATTTTAGCAACAACTCATTTCCCACACCAATTTATTTATCAGACTATTTCTGCTGTTGTGATAAAATATGTTAAACTGAGTGACTTATAAACATTGAAAGTATAATTCTCATTGTTCCCAAGAGCCTGGCAAACTAAGATCAAGGCAGAGGTAGGTTCATTGTCTGTAAGGACCCTTTCTCTGCCTGTGATTTTGTGTCTTGTCTACTGTGCTCTCACATGGCAGAAGGGACAGATGTGTGCGAGAGGCTAAAGGTAGTTGCCCGTAATCTTTTCATAAGGCTCTGATGTCTACTTCACTAGGCCAAGTGTTTACAGCTTCATCACCTTCTGAAAGACCTGACCTCTTACTATTATTGCATTGAGAATTAAACTTCAACACACATTTTAGAATAAATGCAAACATTAAAATGATAACACTAATATTGTCTAGGAAGGAAGGAGGCTACAACCATGCTCTTAGACATGAAGGAACATTTATAGGAATATGTATGTCACAAGAGTAAATGCCAAAAGCCTCACAAGAAAGGAAGAGGTAAAGTTCAGAAGGTGATAGACAGCACCACAGTAAACTAGTGTCATCCAAGACCTTTCCATGAACTCTTGAGGCCTGAACTTAGGTTTATGAATGATTGAATTTTAGCAATTGCAAAGTGGTACACAGGTAAAAGGGTGGGAGGCACCTTAATATCTGGGGGGGATTCTATGATAGTGTAAGTACTTGGGGAATCCCTCAGGCTTGTGGTCTTCCTGTGCCCTCTAATATGTTAGAACATTCCATGGTCCATATGAACCATAATCAGTATTTATTACTGAAGCATGAATATTCCAGGTTGTGTGTGAGCTTGTGTGTGAGCTTGTATGTGGGGCAATCTGTGCCAAAGAAGGATTTTGTGAAGTTCTATAGGAAACTATATTTTAATCATAGCATATATTTGGGGTGCTTAAATGTGGTATATATATGGGGTCTTCTTTGGAGGGTGATAAAATGCTTTAGGACAAAATAGAGGTGAAAACTGGATAACACTGAATGAGTTAAGTGCTATTAAATGTGCATTTTTAAAAGGTTTAATTATAAGAATTTCATATCAATTAAAAATTATCACCACTATGAATAATAGCAGTCAGGAGTTCAAGTGAGGAGCATAGAGATGTGTGCAAATTTCTGTTAAAGATCTAGTTCTCTGATGCTCAAAGTGTGGTCTCCAGATAGCAATAGCACCAGGAAACTTATTAGAAAAGACAATTCGTTGACTCCAACCAAACTCAGTTGATTCAGACATGGAGCTCAGCAGTCTGAGTTTTAATAAGCTATCCAGGTGATTCTAAAGCATACTAAAACTCAAAAAGTATTGATCTAGTTTTTTCTTTCTGATTAGCAGGTATGCTTATATGTGACTTTATAATTTAAATAGAACCAAATCAAACAAACAAATGCACTGGGTCATGCAAGGTCTAAGAGCGTCTATGGGTCCAGGCCCAAGTTACATTTTAATCTGATTCTATGAACTTAACAATTATTTTAAAAAGAAGGCATTTTCCACAAACCATCAATCTCATTATGTCAACACCCACTTCTGTGCCAATATAAAACAATGTAGATTTATAGCAAGTATTTTAGCAAAATAAAAATAAAATTCCTAGAATAAAAAAAAATATCTCATTAGAGAATAGAGTCCTAGGATAGCCCTAAATATCAAGGAATAAACAGATCTCTCATTTTTAATTTACATCCTGATTCAGGCTTTTTCCCAGGCTCTACCTTATGCTGACTCTAACATCTACTCTACCTGACAGCTTGGAGAACCTGCTTTGGGGTCTTCCAATCTATGAAGAAGAGGAAGAGAGCCATGGGAGAGGTCATCTCTTAGAGTGAGGAATGATGGGTGGCTTTCATTAGAGACGTTAGACCCCACTGCTCCCAGCAGTTGCTGGGGAGAGCTGCCAGCTTTGGACAGGAGTGAAGAGACTGGCTGGTCTCCAGCATGTGCTTGGGCTTTGGTGGGAAGGAAGCATGTGCCAGGAGTAATTGCCTCTGCAGCAGCCTGGTTGCTATTGTCCTCCTGCTATTTTCTCTGAACAGGCCATGTTATCTTCTTCTGTGAATATTAATTTCCCTGGAGTTAGGATAATTGGACCAAGAGCAGCCCTCCACAGAGCTGTGCCTTTTTGGCAGGACTTTTCCACAAACCTGGGCCTGGGGATCATTTCTTGGAGTGGTTCTATGTCATCTAATGAAGGATCCATCCTTTGCCAAGTGAGGTGGCAAAGCTCATTTCTGTCATCCTACCTCTGAACTAGCAGAGGTTTATGAATTCCATGTTTGGACCTTTCCTCTTACCTTTAATGCCTTTAATCAGTTTGCACATGGGAAGGATCAGTAAGCATCTGTTCAATGTATGGACTTATGAATATGAATGTAAAAGTGTGACCAAGTCAGATATAAAATTAAATTCCACAGTAGTGATGCTTTGAGCCATACCAATCATTTAGATGCCAAAGAATGCTTATGATCATGGTGCTATGGTTGTAATGTATTAATAAATTATTAAAAATAGCCAATACTGGACAAATAGATCATGAATGAAACCAGTGCTGATAGTTTCTCTGTTTTCAGTTGAAAATACAGATTAGGTGTGCTTTATCTGCAAAGCACAGTGACCAAGTACAGAATCAACCTATGTTATCACTTTTAGAAATTTAGGAAAATGGGAATGATTATTGTAATTGTGCATTTATTGTCTCAGCACCATAATGTAGAAATACTTAAGGCATTAGAGATTAAAAACTAGCACCAGACATACTTGAAAAGGTAATTTTGAGCATAGTATGATTGCTTATGGACAGGGCAGTATTTTTCAACTTGTGGCACCATCTGATCTCTTTTTGTTTCCCCCATGATCTAGGTAACAATAGGTGGAAGAGCCAGCTACTACGTGTCCTATCGAAGAGAAGCCTTTGCCCAGATAAAGCTGCCCAAGTACTCCTTGCCAAAGGTATTGCACACAGGACCTGTTATCCTGAGACTTGCCAGATAATGCCAGGGATGGAGAGGCTGCCTCCATGGGATGCAGGAAGCCGCTGACATTTATTTAGTCTGGAGAACTCCTGAAGGATTTTGGTCATTGTTGATGGGGCTGAACCTGAGTGCTGTATTCTTTTCTCAGCAGCATGCCAGGCATGGGTTTGATTTCCTATAACTCAAGCATGTGGTATGGTCTTGGGCTCTTTGTCAAGAGAGGGAGAGAAAGGAATGCTGGCTTTGAAATCATTCTCTTCAGAGGGTTCTCCTTTCTGTAGCAGTGTTATTGACACTCAGAAGGTAAGCTTGCCAGGCAGGAGCACAGCTGCTACATGTGAATGTGAAAAGTACACAGAGCAGTTTGCTGTTGTTCTTACTTCTCTTTCCATTTTAAGGATAAATATAAACACTCCACCTGTTTCCACTCCACTCTGGCCTCTTCCATTGAGTAGAAAGCTTATTCTGTGGGTCCCATTTCTTGTGAACACCAGCTTCTAGGTGAAGATGGATCCTGTAAATTCACTGTGAATAAAACCAGAATGTGATTATATAATTTAATGGGGCTGCAGGGAAGCTGGCTCAAGGTGTCACTTTTACTATGTCATATGACAAAAAGATGTTGTGTCTGAGATGAGGCAAAGAAACATTGTGAAAGACTATGTGAGCACAGAGATAGGAGGACTGTGGGATAAGAAGGTAATTCACTTTATATCCCCTGGTATTTGATTTTCAGTTATTTTTGTATAGGGTGTTCATTCCATCCTGTCTTCACTCATTATTTCTTTTTTTTTCACATATTCAACTTTTCTTCCATTAAAGTGGGCAATCTATGCTAAACATCAAATTGTTTAAAAGTAATTTTATTAATGGAGAATTTAAAATAAAAAAACTCAATCTCTCTCTTCTTTTTACTATTTGTCAAAATTATTAACTTCTCATGTTTTTAATTGAAGTAGAATTTCATCGTACCCCCTTTATTTCCTCCCTCTCCCTGCTCTTACCAGATAACTCCCACCCCTTGAACTCTTCTCAAACCTCCGCTCTTAAATTGATACTCTCTTTTCTTTGGTTATATGTGTTATATGAGTGTGTATGTGGGTGTGAGTTCAAATATATATAAGTACGACCTACTGTGACCTTTATTATGTTTGTGTGTGTATGGTTTGTAAGGCTGATAACTCTGAATTAGAAAACCACTAAGGGGACCTCCCTGGGAGAGGTTAATTCACTTTCTCACAGCAGTCAAAAGAGGTACAGTCTGGCTTCTGTGATTTGTATCTGGCCCCAAAATAAGTTGATAACAGAAAGACAGGAGTTGGTCAGAAGTACGTTGATTAGAAATTTCTCCATGGTCCAGTTCAAAATACAGAGTATGCCAATGTGCCACATTTTGAGGCATCAAGTTGAGCCACACATAGGAGGAAGAGAGGCTTATCAAAACCACAAATGACTCGGTCATGTTTAGAAGCAGTTCTGTGACAAAACTGTGCTGTTTGCTTCAGCAGTAGAGAAAACTGGATATGGCATTAATGGGTTAAAGTTGTGTTGTAGCCTCAGTAGATGTTCTACATGCACTAACTCAATTTCCTGAACCCTGCACATTTTATAAATATCAAAATACTTGTAAGCAATAAAAATCAAGTAAGTATAAATTTGATAAAATATTTTAAAACATTTTTAAAAATCATGGAACTAGGTTTAGAATAGTAAATATGATAACAAACATTCCTTACCTGCTAAAATCAAATAAATATAAATGTAATAAAATATTTTTAAAAATTTTTAAAAAAGGAACTAACTATGGATTAACGAAAACAATGCAACCATTTTCTGCCTGCTAGAGCTTGTAGTGTGGCAGACAAGCAGCAATAAGCAGGCCAACGGGAAGATAGGGAGTATTCAAGCAGCCTAAGGACCATTTTTGGATAAAAGGTAGAGATAACTGAATGTGGATAGTGAGGGCCACTTCTTGGAGAAAGTTGTGTGTGAGAGAATGTAAGAAAAAATATGAAATTCAGCCTGTAAACAAGGGTAAGTTGGAAGTTCAAGGCTAATAGGTAATACAGTCATGTCTTACTATCTCAGAGAAATTGGTAGCATGACACAGATGTCAAAATCCATAGATGACTATGTCTCTTTTATAGCTAGGCTGGCACAGCATTTTCAGATAACCTGTGCACATCCTTTCTGAATACTTAAAATCACCTTTAGGTCTCACGCCATATCTTTTAGGGATCACAAGGAGAAATAGCATGCTGTATTTCTTTGGCAAAGGTACAGAATTAACTGCACTTTGGTCTCTGGAGGCCAGGGATTGGGAAGGTCAACTGCACCTGCAAAGGCCTAGTTTGAAGAGCAAACATGGCTGGCTCCTTTAACAGAGCTAAAATACCTGTGAAGTCTGGTTACAGAGTTTGGCAGAAGGGCTGGTGAAGAGGGCAGGTCTCATATTAAATAGCTTTGAGGAACATGGAGACTGGTTTCTGGTTTCATGCTAGCATGTCTATGACTGGATTTTGTGGGGAAATTGTTCAGTATGGTGGCTGCAGGATGTATGCATCAAGTTGTCTAAAGCCAGCCAGAAAACCGGTATGAGAGGATGAGAAAAGGAAAGTTCAGCTATAAGCTTCCTAAGGGAGAAATTAGTGGTTCCCCACCCCAGGCCCAAGTCTCCCTACCTTGACCTAAAGTAAGTGTTTCAGGAACCTTCCAAACCAGTTCTCCACCATCAGGATGTGTTTACCTCAGTGTGAGTATAGATTTTATGAAATTTTAACCTTCTTAGGAAGGCAACAGTTCTGTCCCTTAGGCATGTGGCTGTAGGTGGGGTACAAATGAGGCCCGGAATTGATTTCCACCAAGAGTACTCCATTAATGATTAGCAACCCCGTGGTGACTTATTGTGGGGGCGTATCAAACCACTCATGCGGCCCCTTCATAGCAGTGTATCCAGATAGGCTTCTCATTAATACGAGACTGCTGCGAAAGTAGCTGGATGGTGATCGATCATTTTATTAGCTAGTGTTGGCCCAGATTTCATAATCAGGGCTAAGAAGCTAGGGACAGAGGGGGTGATGGGAAATTAGTTCTTTCCATTGTTTGAAAAACTGAAGTGACTTCAAGCACATTGTTGCTGTTCCATGTAGCACAGCCCTGCAGCTGCAGTTACATGCTTAGGGAAAAAGAAAATGAAAGAAAAGTTCCCTGTAATCACCGCAGCTCACACTTCTGTTCCCAGCCTACCTGTTCAGAGCATGCACACTTTGACTTTAGAGTATTTTGCAGAGGGTAAGATGAGTAACATTAATAATGAGTGGCATGACCGGAATGAGGAACAGCGCGTCAAAGCTTCCATAGTTCATTGCTGCGACTCTTTTTTTTTTTTTTTAACCTTTCTAGAGCTTTATTAAGAAAGAGAGGGAGGGAGGGAGGGAGGGAGAGAAAGACAGAGAGAGAGAGAGAGAGAGAGAGAGAGAGAGAGAGAGAGAGAGAGAGAGAGACCATGCGAAGGGGAGAGAATATGGAAGGAGAGATGCCCAAAGAGCCATTGCTGGGACACTTACCCCATACACATGACACTTATGCACCAATTGGAAAGCATGGTGCGAGAGGGTAAGAGCAATGGTAGCTGGGGAAAGATAGTTGAGCTTTTGAGCAGAAGCTTAAACCTCTCTTCAAACTCCACCACTTACCCAGGAGTCTGGGTCTACTCGTCAGCAAAATGAGATAATGATACTGCTGTGTTGGGAGGAGTCAATGAATGACTCACTGCTGGTCCAGTGTGAAGTGCTCAGGAAATCTAAGGAACAGCTGTTACCCGGGGAAATAACACCAGTGGCCTTACTCTGCCTAGTATGCAGATGAAGGTTACGATAGAATGATAGAATTGTATCTCAGGCAGCATTGGCCTCTATATTGCTTGAAGCTGTCTCTCTGCCACTTTGAATCTGACATAGCCTTTTTGGTCCCTTAGGTTCTAATTTTTTCTTAAGTTGCAACTCTAAAAGTCATTTCTCCAAGAGAAAAGTGCTGTTTGTTTGTTTTTTCTTAAAAGGTATTTGGGTTCTAGTGATACCCCTGAACTTTGCTGAGCCCTATGATACTGGAAAATAGCCAAAGTTAAGAAATTTTACTTCATTTTAAGTGGCTGGGGAAGGATTCATCCCTAAAGAACTGCTCTCTGTAAGACTTGATAAGACTCAGATGTCTATCTCTAACAAGACCAGATTATAAACGGAGGCAGAGGTTTTCTGTTCTGACCACCTGGTACCAAATAAACACAAAAGCTTATATAATTACAAACTGCTTGGCCAATAGCTCAGGCTTATTATTAAGTAGCTCTTACTTTTAAATTAACCCATTTCCATTCATCTATGTATTGCCATATGGTCTGTGGCTTTACCAGTCCTCTGGCATCTTGCTTCTTGGGCAGCTGGCTGGAGTCTCTTTCAACTCTGCCCTTTTTCATCCCAGTCCTCAGTTTGATTGTCCCACCTAACTTTATCCTGCCTTGCTATAGGCCAAACAGCTTTATTATTAACCAATGAGAGTAATACATGTTCACAATGCACAGAAGGATCCCCTCTCAGCACCAGATTCTCATTCTTGATTTCATAAGTGATTAGTTGAACTGTTGTCCTACTAACCAATGTGAACAAAATGCCTGATAATTTGACTTTATCAAAATTAGCTCTTTGTTTTCTATTGTCTTCTGTCCTTGAATTTTGCCCACTCTCAAATTTATACAGGCAATGGAGAACTTGGGCAAAGAGTGCAATAAGGGATAGCCATCCTCCTGACATTATAGCATATTTAAGCATAACTTGGTCTCAAAGAAAATGCCTCTGTCAGTTGTTCCATGCATGCTATGCTACACACCCAGTCCTTTTTATTTTAAATTTCTTTTCAAAAGCATCTGTTGGGGTCAGGGAAAAGGTTTTGTAGATAAAGTACTTGCTGTGGAAGTGTGAGAGTTCAGATCTTCAGCACCATTATATGTGCTCACATATAATCCCTCCTTTAGAGAGGCAGAGTCAGGAGATCGTAAGCAATATGGTCTAACTATAATGTGTTCAGGGTTTAGCAGGAAACCCTGTCTCAGTAACAAAGTAGAGAGTGATGGAGGAAGAAGACACTGGAAGTCAGATTCTTGTCTCTAGACACCAACATCTACACACATATGCACATAAATATGCACACCACACATGATGCACACACATGCAACAAAGGCTAAATGCAATATATAGAAATAAAAAAAAAAGAACAAGTAAAAAGAACTTTAAAAGCAAAAGCAATTCTGAGCTGGGCGGTGGTGGCGCATGCCTGTAATCCCAGCACTCAGGAAGCAGAGGCGGGTGGATCTTTGTGAGGTCAAGGCCAGCCAGAGCGAGATCCAGGAAAGGTACAAAGCTACACAGAGAAACCTCGTCTCGAAAAAACCAAAAAAAAAAAAAAAAAAAAAAAAAAAAGCAATTCTCAGCTAGGTATGATGGTTCATGCCTATTATGCCAGCATTTGGGAGGTAGAGTCAGGAGGATCTCCAGCTCAGTCAGCCTTGGCCACATACATAGTGGGTTTGGAGCCAGCCTGGGATACACTAAACCCTTTTGTAAAACTAAGCCAAGCAAAGGCAGTTCTTTTTGAAGTACTTGCAGATATTATGACCAGAGTCTGCAATAGTTTTTCCTTATCTAGGTCTGAGTTTGTAGTAACGTGACAATAGATAGAAGTTAGTACCATTGTGAGTAATAGAAGACAGGAGGGAAGAGTTTCTTTAGCATTATCATAAAGATAGTGACAAGGATGTTAACGTTTGCCCCCTTAACTTTCAC
Organism: Onychomys torridus; assembly: GCF_903995425.1. Lineage (NCBI taxonomy): Eukaryota > Metazoa > Chordata > Mammalia > Rodentia > Cricetidae > Onychomys > Onychomys torridus. Next base: position 167,324,075 of record NC_050443.1, read on the forward strand.
AGGCCTGGTAGGTCATAGCCACCATTTGTAACAGTTTATCTGTAGTCTTAATCTGTTTGCTCATTCCTCTTCACTCTTATTCCATTCACTGCTATCTGCCCTCTGTCCTCTCTTTCACTTATTTAGTATGTCTTTGAAAATCCTGCAGCTATCTTTGCTAGGTATTGATTCCCCAGGGCCCAAAGGGTCTTTGCTATGTCCTGTGTGGGATATTAGGGAAAAAAAAAATCTACATACACTATGTTCTTAATGTCTGTTAACTTTATTCCTCTAAGACAAAATTCTATCAATTCAGCTAAAGTTCCACCAGGCATTCAAGGCAGGAATAACTCTAGACATGCCAAGCTCTATATCTGTCTACTTTATTTCTCTGGAATGAAATCCTGTCTCCATAACTGCAGTTCCGTCCAGCTCCCCAGCTCATAGTCCTGCTAACAACTAAACTCCTAAGCTTCCAGCCTCATCTTCGTCCTCTGTATCCTCTTTCTCCATCTCTGCTGCTCTCTACTCCTGGCACTCAGAAAACTCTACTTACCCTCTATGGAACCTCTGTCTTCCCCTCTTCTCTCTCGCCATGCTGTTCTGTCCCTGTCTACAGAAAATGCCTGCCTTTTCTTTCCCTGGGCACCTCCTTCCCTGCTTCCTCAGGAATGTTGTTTTACCTCTCACCGTGACATGCAAAAGCTTCTTTTGTTCTCAAAGTTCTCTGGAGAACCACTAGGCCTCCTCCAGGCTAGGGGGTGGTCCAAGCTTCATTAGCACAGGAAATAAACTGTGCCAGCTTGTCTCCTAAGCTTAGCAGGGGCAGTTAGTAACTTAGTAGGTACAACAGGTCTGGGGTGCTGAATTGTTTACCAATAGGTCTGGCTACACAAGGATTTCATAGCAGAAGACAGCTGAAATATTAAAGTCTGGGTAACACCAAATATTCATAATAAGTGGCTTTGCGTTCTGACAGACCCTTGGCCGGTCAAAGTTCAGCTTTAATACACAGCTGAATCTCTATAATATATTCTTGCAGCCTGCAAGAGCTAGGGACCCCTGTGTGTCAAACCTAGTTTTACATCTCTCTACTTTATCTACCACTCTGGAGTATTTGGTATAATGTCCCTTCCCCCAATCCATACTGATGATCTTCCCCTTTCTGTATGCCCTCCCTCTAACTATCTCTTAGTAGTAACTGTTTTTAAATTCTTAAAATTTGTATGTTCTCTGAGTGTTTTCATCCATTCTTTTATATTGATGGCTGCTGCATGAACAGCCCCAGCCCACATCTTACCACCATCAAGCACTTTACTGAACAGCCTATTCAAAGAGCATCCTCTCAGCTGTGTCTGCTTTACATTCCTTGGGCCTCATCATTCTCTTCGGTTTCCTTGCATGTCCCATTGTTTACCTCGTAAACTTTTGTTCTGTGTGCACTTTACAGCAGATTCTTTGGAAAGGACTAGAGATAAAGTAATTAATACACAAGAGAGTTTTACTCTCTGGAAGCTTAGTGTTCAATGAGAAGAAAGACATTAAACAAATAATTACATGTGACTACTTATCACTAATCACAAATGTAATGCATGATATCTAAAAACAAAGAGGCCAGTTTTGCAAATCAGACACTGTAGACATGTTCTCTCTTTGCCCTATAGATATTTCCGAATATATACAGAGACAGCATTAAGGACCTACTTCCAGAGTTCAGGTCTTCACACACTTTATTACTTCCAAATAAAGGGTAGATGTGCTTCACAAAAGCCCTTTGATGCAGGCCTCTTTTCTTATCTCTTACTTGGGGAGATGTGTGGAACCCTAAACTTGTGTCCTTGAATGTTTCTTGTTCTCTCACCTTTAGGCCTTTCATTCTTATTATCACATTCATTGCTTTAGTGTAGCACTTAGAGTTGAGAAAATCCAAGGAGTGTCAGGTCTTCACCATCAGGGTATTTGTTTAGGGACATCTTTGGTGGAGGCTTTATTTATCTTTTATTCTTCTTTCTATCTTCCTGCCTTCAGTGTGGTGCCCAGAGGGTAGAAAATGCTTAATGATTTAGATGTTTATGTAAGTTTTAGGAGACCCAGGATATTAAAAATAAAAATAAAAATCAAGAACAGGAAAGTATTTTCATTAGCGTTTACATCTAAAGAGCCAGCTTTTGTTTTGTTTCAAAAATAACTAAGAATTTTTTTCCAAATCATTGTTGAAATGGCAGGGGGTATTATAGATCATTGTTTTCCTAATAACATTTGTTATTACTTCTGAGGCTTTTCAAATTGTGGCAACATTAGCAAGGTTCCATTTAAATGTATTCTTACCATGTTTTCCTTTCTCTCTTTTCTCTGGTGTCATCACCAAAAGTCTTCCCACATGTTTTCAGGACCAGTAAACCAGAGAGTAATACATGGGAGCCAGTTGAGGTAGCTACATTCAAGAAAACATTCTATGACTGTCCAGAACCCTGATGGACTAATTTGATGGGCTTTTTTTTCCCTTAAAGATTTAATATTCTGGTTATTACCTGTTGATTTCTGTTTAGCCATGAACCACTTAGAGAGAGAGAAAGAGTTTATATGGAAGCATGAACAACCTGTGGTCCATGGCTACATGCACCCTATGACAGCTATGATGTGGCCTAAGACAATACTGTGAACTTACTTAAGAAATTATTACAATTTTTTTTGAAAAAAAATTGTGACTTGATTGTGTGGTTCTTTTTTTTTTCCCCCATATACATTTAATGGAAAACACAGCCACAAAGACCACAGAGAAGTATCTATGTTCTCAAACAAACAAACAAAAACAAAGCAAAACAAAAAAACAAAACTAACCATTCACAATACTTCTGCAGTGACTTTTTAGGTTACATGTAAGCTTGAGCTGAAGGACCCCAGGTTTCAGGCAAATGTCTAACCTTCAAAAGCATGACCTGCTTTAGACTTCACATAGGAACAAAACAAAATAACAAAACATTTTTGTCACTAAGTTACTGGAAAAGTACAATTTGAGTATTCTTTGGTAGTCCTTTATTCAAACAAAGAAATTGCCTATGTAAAAATATGGTGTTTGGATCTCAGGACAGTGAGGGGTGATAAAAGAAACTAACCATTTCTACTTGATAGGCTAGATAGAAGCAAACTGTTAACACTTTTGACGTCTTTCATCATTGAGAAAAGTCCAAATCGCTTGAGAAATCACAGACTAACAAGTAAAACATGTTGGAATTGTAGTCTATCAGGTGTTATTTCACACCCCCGTCTACCAGCTGTGATTGAGCTCTGTAGCAATGGAAGAGACATCTAGCCTCTCCATGACTCAATTCTGCACCCTTCAATGGAAGAAACAATTGTTTACCATTAGATCTTGGTTAGGGCTGCATATTTTCTCCTTGTTACATAGCACCAGGCAGTATTTGGCACTCAGTCAACATATTTATTACAATTGTGTGGCTCTTTAATGAGAACTTTGCAGATGAAACTGCAATGTTGCGATGTTAAAAAGTTGTATATGCTTGATAGAACTTTTCAATGTGTTTCCCTAGGACCATCTGGAAGACTTGTTCAGGTTATAAAATATAATGGTTCCCCACCAGTCATTCTTAGTTATGATCTCAGACAGAGAGACCCATGTCTCCATACTGTTGAGATCTCAAGGTCTTTTTATCCTAGCTATTTGAGAGGCAGAAGTAGGAAGGTTCCTTGAGTTTAGGAACTCAAAACTATCTTAGACACTATTGCTATGATAAAAATGCTCTGGTAGAAGTATCTTAGTGGGGGAAAAAGGCTTGTTCTGGTTTATTCAAAATTACAGTCCCTTGTGATGGGAAATCACAGAGATGGAAGCATCTGGTCACACTGAATGCAGAGTCAAGAAGCAGAAAGCAGTAACTGTACTCCTCAGCTTACTTTCTGCTTCCTATACAATCCAGGATTCTAGCCCAGGGAATGGTACCACCCACAGTGAATGAGCCTTCTTACATGAATTAACCTAGTCAACATAATCTATCACTGGCAGGTGCAGAGGTCTATCCCCCTGGGTAATTATAGCTCTAGAGTTAACTATCAAGATTAATCATCATACTCTGAGGCCTATCTCTTCAACAAGAAAATGATAAATAAGTTGATGAAGATCTGCAGGTCCTTTGGATCACACTGAAGTTATAACCTTGGCAATATGCTGTTTAAAGAGTTAGTTTCTTGATGAAATGTTAGTAATATCATTTGTCAGCTGAGTGACTGGCAAATGAAATAATTCTCAGGAGGGCAATATAGAATCCCAGACAGGAGAGATGTTCTAGCTTTTTATGCCTGAGGCTGAGTACCTGCTCACCAGCTGGCACAGCCCCGGGATAGCATTTACCTAATACACACTCACAACAAAGCTGGCTGCCTCTAACCCTGACCATTCCGTGGTGTTCTAAGTTGTTTTCTTCCCACTTACTTTACATTAGTTTAGTTTAAAATAACTCAGCTCATTCATTTTTATGACCAAAACATCTGGGAAAACCCAGGCATTTCTATTGCATTTTTAACAGGGTAAGTGAATTTAATTCGTATTTCCTGCAGCTGCTGTTTCCCCTCCTACTGGGTTCTTGGGCATTCATTCCATACCTACACAACATGATTTCATCACACGGATATTAGGAGGAAAACTTCTTCCTATTTTAAATCAGTTCAGCAGGAACCTGTAATTCTACAAGACACATAAGCACAAATGAGCAAGTTAAGTCTGAGTCAAGGTGACCTAGAAAGTTCAAGCTTAGGGGCTCTTGACAAATGACCTCTAATAAAAGGTCTAGAATTTGTTTTGCTACCTCCCAGTGCTGTGGATGTCGCTTTGTGTAAATAAAGTTCTGATTGTCCCACACCATCCCAGTAGTCCAGATCAAATGAATTATTCCTTAATAAAATGGCAGAGGTGGGGATGATCTCTCTCTCTCTCTCTCTCTCTCTCTCACTCACACACACACACACACACACACACACACACACACACACACACACAAACACACCCTAGTGCTGACATTGAAGACACTGTTGCTTGCCTCTTTTCACTTGAAATGGTTGCAGGCAAAGGAAGGTCTAATAAAGCAGAGGTTAGTCTCTGCCAGATTACTAGTTTGCTGTTGGCCCTGGTTACTGATAATGCTGTTATCAGTGCATTTCTCCACAGATATAAGTGTGGTTCTCCATTTGTGACCTGTTACATGGTGTATACACTGTATTTATGCATTTTAATGTCATCACTTTAAACAGATGTTTAAACATGTGAATATTTCCCCCTGATAAATGCATATTCCTTGGTATAGACTTGAATGTGTCTTCATTATACAGTGCCTAGCCATGTATATGGTATGGTTTTTTAGAATTATTTTTATTTTTATTTTTTCATTTTGTTTTATTAAGAAATTTTCTACTCACTCCACATACTATCCACAGATCCCCCCTTCCTCCCTCCTCCCAACTCCCAACCCTCTTTCCCAAGCCACCCCACATCCCCACATCCCCCAAATTGAGGTCTCCCATGGGGAGTCAGCAGAGCCCAGCACACTGAGCCTAGGCAGGTCTAAGCCCCTTCCCACTGCACCAAGGCTGTGCAACGTGTCACATGGCGGGCACTGGATTCCAGAAGCCTGCCTGTAGACCAGGGACAGATCCCAATGCCCCTGTCTGGGTGTTCACCAAACAGTTCAAGCCAAACAACAGTCTTCCATATCCAGAGGGCCTAGTCCAGTCCCGTGGGGGCTCCACAGCCACCAGTCCACAGTTCATGGGCTTCCACTAAAAAAAAAAAAACAAAAACAAAAACAAGAGCCGGGTGGTGGTGGTGCACGCCTTTAATCCCAGCACTCGGGAGGCAGAGCCAGGTGGATCTCTGTGAGTTCGAGGCCAACCTGGGCTACCAAATGAGTTCCAGGAAAGGTGCAAAGCTACACAAAGAAACACTATCTCGAAAAACAAACAAAAACACCAAGAGATGCAGCTTTCCACAGAGGATAAACTGACATCTGCAGTCATTCTCTACTGGTCACTAGTTTAAATTCACTGATCTAAACACTGTGCATTCAAATGAAGCTCACCATCCTGTTGAGTCAGATTCTCAGGTATACCAAGTCTAGTTTCGTCATTTCCAATATGTGCAATCTGGAACAATTTGATGAACTTCTGTGTGCCTTAGTTTACTCTAGAAAATGGTAATAATCATACTATCTCTTTTTCATGGGATTATTTGATTTTTAATTTAGAAAAATGGATGACAGAATAGTGCCCCAGTACTAGGTACTTTCACTTTCACTCCTTGGGAGAAACTTGAAATTCACGGAGACTGGTGCATTTCTCAGCCACTCATCTTGTAGTGCTGTGCTTACAGTAAGACCTAGGCACCGATTCCAGGTTGAGCATGCTTACTGTCCAAGCATAACTTTGTGTCCTTTGCAGCAGAGCCTCCCTCAGCTTCACTTAAACATCACCAAGGACTCCCAGACACACAGTCATTTCCAGTGGTTATGTGAGGTTGGCGGTCTAGAGCCAGACCCACTTGCCTCCATACCACCCATTTGATACTGAAGATTCAAAAGGAAAGCACTGCACTGAAAGACTTAAAACCTAAGTGATGATCAAAAGCTAGGGTGGGGCCTGCTGCTCCACATGTCAGCGTGTCCTGGAAGGCTGGGTGCCTCTGTTAGCACCAACACAAACTTTCAGATATAAAAATAAAAAGTGAGCATGGACGAATCCCTTGAAACCATGGAAATGATTCCCACTAAAGCCCCTTACAGCCATCTTTCTGTCACTTAGCAAGGAACAAAAATCATCATGCTCATGATTTATAGCCTTAGTCCAACACAGAACTGCTTAACATTGCCTATAACTCAAGATTTTTCTCAACCATTTCACTAGTCATGGTAATGACTCGAGATCCCAGTGGGAAGCAAGGTATGGAGATCTCCCTTCTCACAGGCCTTCTGTCTCATTATAGGACATGCACATCATCAGTACAGATGAGAACCAAGTATTTGCAGCCGTCCAAGAATGGAACCAGAATGACACATACAACCTCTACATCTCAGACACACGTGGAATCTACTTTACTCTGGCTATGGAGAACATTAAGAGCAGCCGAGGTCTAATGGGAAACATTATTATTGAATTATATGAGGTATGTAGCCAAAATTATCCCTCTCTGGATTGACCTTTCTTTTCCATGTGTTTTAAATTTGTAAGTACAAGTATTGTAATCCTGTATTTGACCCCAGCTCTTTCATTGGCAATTGCATTTTGAGGCAAAGGATGTAACTTCTTTACACCCCAGTTCCATATAAGTAAAGGTAAAGTACTTGTCTGTTGACCTTATTGTGAGATGAGTGGCATGGTGTGTATAAGGGATCGACTGTCCAAGTAAAGTCAGTGTTCTCATATGAATGAACATGGCATGCCAGAACTAAAGGCACACAGCATAGATGATGCCTTAAGTAGCCTTTCAAAACTCTACATTTCTTATTATATACCTTTCTAGAAAAAGGAACTATATGTACATGCAGAAATAAGTTTTTAATGATGCTTATAAACACAGCTTAGAGGAAAAGAAGGAAAAATAACTGGTAAGAGAGTAAATGCCACAATGTGGTATGATGCAGAATTTGCCTTATATGAGTGCATCATACATACATATATGTATATGTGTATGTGTTTAATATATATAGTATATAATATAAAAACATATAATATGTGTGCCAGTTAAAGGACACTTTCCCTAGGAATCCACATAAGTACACACAGAAATTGGAGAAAAAAAATTAGTTACAGATCTCTAGAAATGTGATACTTCTTTATGTCTTTAAAGTCTATATATGACTTTTGATAGCACCAGGAAGAAAAATGAAGTGACCTGAATTATCCTAGGGATGGGATGGGTTCAGTCTTGCAAAGAGTGTGTCTTGTGTGCCAAAAATAAACAGTGGCTGGTGGTTAAACCCACACAGGTTGTGATGAGTGGGTTCAGTCAGCTCTGGCTGGGCCCTCAGATAATCTGGATGAGCTTTGCTCTGGTGAGTTTCCCTGTCTACAGAGTACAGGTGGCTTTTTGGAACAGTGGTAGAACAGAAGGTTTGGTACATGGTCCTGTGGCCTTGCCTGATTAGTTTTTGTCCAACTTCTGGCATCAGTCATTGGTATCTGAGTTGTGTATTTATTCACTACCTACTTACTTCCAGGCCCCTACCTTCACATCCCATTCCCAACTTTATGACTTATTTTTTACTTTTTTTCAGATTTCACTGAGTCAGGTTAGTACTGCCCATATCTGCACAAGTATGGGGCCATCCACTGAAGCATGCTCAACTTATCACTACCACATTCCTAACGTAAACTGAACTCCTTCCCCTAGCAGCCATTATCTGTAAGCAGCGAGCTAGCCAGGGTTAAGAACTTCTGTGACTCTCCCTCATCTATGCGGGATGTCTCCTGCCTTTATCTTGTGCAAGTCTAAAACAATTCACTTTAACAAGAAAGTTGGATTTAAGGAATGTCCAGGTAGAAGACTACTGGGAGAAAAGTCTAAGGGTATAGACAACTTTATTAAACTTATATTCCTTTACCTTTAACCTAATCAGGAGACAGAAATATGCCTTTGTTATTAGTAGTAAATTATGTCTTGGGGGTATGCTCTTGAGGAATAGCCCCAAGATTCAGGCCATTCCAGTTTCCTGTTTGTACAAGGACAACTGAGAGGACAATTATTCATGCCCCTGTGGTCTGACCCAAATAGAAAAGTATAGACATTGCTGCAGATGACATCATAGCCAAAAATTATAAGTCCCTATAGAATTCATGGTGTCTGTTTCTAATCTCAATACTCAGATAGCTGAAGCAAGAGGATTGTGAGTTCAAGTCCAGGCTAGGCTACATAGAAAAATCCTAAATAGATTAACAATAGATGACAGACAGACAGACAGACAGACAGACAAATAAGAAGGAAAAAGGAAGAAATAACTGTATTTCTATTGTTGTTCTTGATGAAATGGGTGGGTCTGCCACTGTGCTATTCATTCTTTAAGACAGGGAGCCTGTGTCTCCATGGTGATTTAGAACCTGGGATGCTGTTGGACATGAATCAGTATGAAGGATATGCCCAGGTCCATGCATTTTTTCTCACTACTGAAGTTGGTCTTGTATTTCAGTGTCACTGGGGGAAAATGCCTGGTGCTACTGCTTTTATAGAGAAGAAAGTAATAGTAGGCAAGGCAACATCTTTAAAGCAAACTCTCCACTTAATTTGATCACAGTTGATTGTGCTCATACTCTGTGTAGCTAGAGTTTTTCTGGTCCTGCCTGGCCCATGGTCAGGGCAAATCTCTCTCACCCGCCAGTCCCACAGCAGCTTAGACCCAACCAAGTAAACACACAGAGACTTATATTATTTATAAACTGTATGGCCGTGGCAGGCTTCTTGCTAACTGTTCTTATATCTTAAATTAACCAATTTCTATTATCTATAAGTTGCCATGTGGCTAGTGCCTTACTGGTATCTTACCATCTCATGGCGGTGGCTGGCAGTATCTCTCTGCCTCAGCCTTCCTGTCCCAGAATTCTCTTCTCTGCTTGTCCTGCCTATACTTCCTGCCTGGCTACTGGCCTGTCAGAATTTTATTTATACAGAGTGATATCCACAGCAACTCTGTGTTCAAACTCCTAATAAAGTCCTCTGGGAGCTTGCATTCTAGTCTGCTGGGGTTTGAATAGGTCAGTAATAAATTACCTACTTCACCTGTCCAACAATAGACCCAAACTGAAGCAAAGAGGAAGGAAACAGACGGAGGTCAGACATAGCTTTTTGTCTGTTCATTTCTGAGATTTTTTTTTCAGCTTATCACTTTAATTGTTATATAAGAAAACGTATCCCCAAATTGCACTCGTCCACTTAGTTCTAGGCATAAATAGTCAATCAAACATTCTTCTCTGGGAGTATGATTCTGAACAGCAGTGAGGTACAGCAAGCATACATAAATTGTTCAGTTGGATCCGAAAACAGGGACATCATGGTGAGCTGTGTATGCCCAGTTTTTGTTTTTGTTTTTTTTTCTCAGAATGACCTGTTTTCTTCTCAGTCCCACCAATACCCTCTGGAGAAAGTAGTGGAGAAGTGTGACTCATCCCAATGTTAAGAATGGTAGGAACCAAGGGCTAGACAGACAGGTTAAATTTTTGATGAAGTGCACTACCTATTCTAATTGTACAGAATAATGCTTGTCAGGGACATGGGTGAGAACTGGATAATTGATTAGATTGCATATTCTAAAAGGCATTTAATAATAAGTGAATAAATTGGAGCCTGACATTATGTAGACCATGAGCATATTGAAGATTTTTTAATAGATGATGCTGTTTTGCGCCCAGAGATACATTCTCTGGTTTGGAGATAAAGCTCAATTTAATTAGTCTCTAGGGGTCATTAGGATTTAACCTTCTTCACTGGAGATTCTTATACAAAGATAGAGTGAGAATGGGGACCATATGGCCAGTTAGCAAAGAGAATATATTTCTTTTGGATTTCAAGTGCCCTTGAGTAATGCTGCTGGGAAAAGCAGAAAAGTTTCGTGTATAATTCAGCTAAATAATACACTTTAACCAAATATATTTTGTCTGGTGATATGAGGACTGATATGTAATGACCATGTACTGGACAAGCATAGGTGATTCTACTAGGGTAAAGACCATAGTCTACCTCATGTTGGAGGGACAGTTCTGCTATGTTGTGAAGTCATACAGGAGGAGGCAGAATTCTAACTTGAGGAATCTGTAGTGACTTGTAGGTGACTTGGCTTCAGTGATAAACAGCTGGAGAAAGAGTTTAGAGAGCTAGCTTCAGGTAAATGGATACCTGTCTTCATAGAATGTTGAATGGCTTTGTTGAGTAAAGGGGATAAAGATTGTAAAGATATGGTGCAGACTTGACACACATTTGATACAGAGGTGGACGTTTACTCTGGGTTTGTGTTTCCTACTTTTCTCTCACATTTACATCACCAGCAAATATTTACACATGTGCTGATCCAGCTTAATTCGTGACCTTATAATGTAATAAGTTAGCACAGCTATTTCCCTTTTCTGAAGGAGAGATACTTCTAGGGAACTATCAGATAGTGGGTGGCTTGAGTCCACGTTGACCACCTAATGCTGCCGGTGTAGTATTCTGTCTTCCCTGATTCTCTCATGCTGCATGAAAGAATGAAAGAATGAAAGGGAGGAATTTCCCTTGCAAGCCTTGGCACCAAGTTTCCTTGGAGAAGGTAGTAGACCAGCTCCACTGAATTCCCACTAACCAGACTTCTCTGACACAATTTTGAGGGCTAATCTGGTGCAGTAATCTACAGCTATAGAAGTTCTCTTGCTATTTCATTCTCTAATTGCAACTTCAAAGTAAAAATATTTCCATTGCTATAAATTGTATAAAGGAGAAAACAGTGTTTGATGGTAAAGTAATCATTGGTTTCTTCTGCAAGGTGCCAACAGCCCACTCCTTTAAATAAGGCTGCTGTTGACAGTGAACCAGTTGAATACAATATTTTATGAGTGACTTTACTTATATTTGGACAATTTTTTCATACAGTGTAGTATTGTAGGTTTTTTCATATTCCTAACAATAAACTATATTCCATTTAGTTATTCTCCACTAATAAATAATACAAAATCTCACAAACATTCATTCCAGCACCCACAGTTGAGCTAAGAGTTCTTAGTCTGATGAATATTTTTGATGCTTCCCTAGATATTAAGTATTCAACTTATAACTCCTTACAGTAACATAGACTTAGCAGCCATGCCTGAGAACAGCACTGTAAACTACAGTAAACACATACTTTGATAACTTGGCATAGTGGTGACAAGTACCTCGGGAGGCAGGCCTATCCCTGTAAGTCCAAGGCAGTCCTGATTTACATAGAGAACTCTAGGCCAGCCAGGGCTATATACTGAGACCTGGTTTTCAAAAACAAAACCCACAAGCTGCAAATAGACTTCAATATTATTACAACAAAATTTTTATAGTAAAAAAATGAACAGATGAAGTTAATTATGGAAATACATTCAATTTCAGTAAAAAGGTTTCCAAAATATTTGTTTTATATACACTCAAGCAAAAATCACTCATGAGATTTTGTATTTTTTATATCAAGTCTGAAAGCTCCAGGTTATATTTCATATTTCCAACCCATCTCAAATCATATATTATTTTTATCAGAAGTAGTTGATCTGTGATTATATTTCATAAATTGTATTATAGGTAAAGGGGAGTCACATACATATGAAAAAACTGGGCCAGTAGCCAAATTGAATATCAACTCAAACTAACATTGATTAAACTAAATAAAATGAAAAAAAAGTCTCTTACTCTCACTAACTAGCTACACTCCTAAGTACCATGTGTGGCCAGTGGCTCCTATGGTGGGTCTTGCAGACCAAAATCTCAGATACACCATTGTTTGTTTCCCTTGATGGTGTGAGGTGTATCAGCAAATGTTCATTTTTATTGCCAAGTAGCATTCCATTCTGTTATAGTTAATATTCATCAGTTGAAAAGCATTTAGGTTGCTTCCAGTTTTGTGTGATTGTGATTAAAACATCTATAATTACCCAAAATGAATATTACCTTTTAGTTTTCATGAGTAAAAACTTAAAGGAAGGACTGCCAAATTAAATATAAATATATGTTCATAAAAAGCAATTCAAGTGTTTTTAAAGTGGCAGTTCATTTTGGGGGTATGAGTTTATCATTGTTTTACTCATTCTTCATCACTTGGTATTATCTTGTGTGTGTGTGTGTGTGTGTGTGTGTGTGTGTGTGTGCGCGTTCATATGCATTTAACTATTCTGATTATAGTCTGGATGCTTTATCATTGGAGGTTCATTTTTTACTTCTCTAGTAACTGCTGAACTCTCTATACATGGACAGATAAACTGTAAAACTTTGAGTGAGCCTTGTGTCCCATTTTTCTTCCTATTAATTGATATTTCTTTGCCTTACCTGTGTCTAGTGCCTCCCTCCATTCTATCTGCTGTTATAGCCTTTGGTGACCATTCCTGGTCCAGATGGACAGCTGCTTCTGAACCCCACAGGGACTGTTTTCTGTGCTGACCTTGGTCAGACCCTTACTGTAGTTCTGATATGAGGGACAGCCCACGGCAGATCATGCTAATTGCTTTTTCTCAGCAGATCCCTAGTTTCCTTGTCCTGAAGTCCTAGGGACATGACCAACAGATGACCATACCACCTGGACACCATGATCTGCCAAGGGACCTGCAGTCACTGTCCCTCTGTACCTCAATCTGATTCCCAGAAGGAAAGTGAGCATTGCCAACCTGATACTACTGGATTAACTTTTCCTGGGGTGAAAAAACCAAATGTTTGTTCACCGCAGATAGGGCATCAAAAGTAAGAGTCTACCAAAGTCCAACTTGGAGATCTTGCACATTTGTAGGACTTGTGAAAGGTTAATTCCAGGAACATGAGTGAGCCCCTGAAACAGTTGCATCACCGCAGAGCTCCACTCCATCATGGCTGCATGCAAACAGCATCATGGAGTCAACTTTTCACTTAAGCTTCCACTTCTTATTCACTATAGTATCCTCCAAGACCTTGCATATATGGGAGCGTGGGAGGGGATAATGGTTACTATCCCAGATGAGAGTCTTGTGACACCTTTTTCCTCTTCCTTCCAGGGTCTATCAGTAGTCTGTTAACATTACAATGCACCTAGTTATTTTTGTGTTGTTTTCAATTAGTTGTCATGGTTACCTAGCCAAGGTAATGTTTAAGATGGTGATTATGTTATGTCCAAAGAATAAAGCCGTACTACAACAGACACTTGTACCCTTTTGTGGGCGCCATCACATGCTTCTCAATAGGCTTCCAAGAACACCACCAGCACCCACACTAATTATTTCCTTCTACAATGGAAGAAAGAATATTTAAAGTTAATGAAATGCTAAGTGCCTCCTCAGACGAAGAGCAGAAACATGTATCTCAATTCTTAATTTCATTACACTCCATGTAGTGAGACTAAGAAGTACTGAAGGTTTCCTCATGCAGAGAAATGTCCAAACATATGTATCCAAACACATAGATGTGGACATGACTATTAGAATATAGAATTAATATATTTCTAAGTTGGATTGCAAACAAACATTGAAAGTTCTTGGCTTGAAAAACACAGCATCTCAGTGGTCTTCAAACTGATGTCCATTTATTCGTACAAGACATAAATCCCAGAATCATCCCAGAAATGATGTGCAGACTATTAACCATCCCCACACAAATGGCACGTGCTGTGGTTTTGTGTCCAGCTGTGGTTTTGTGTCCAGCTGCAGTGGAAACAAGTTTAGGCTGCTTCAAGAGATTTCTGTGGAAATATCTCTTTTCCACAACTATTAGTCTCCTTTCTCTTGGTTTTGACTGAGAGAATTTTCTGTGTGGCTCATAGAAATTGCCAATCTTAGTGGTGGGTGGTATTCTCATGGGGGAAATGGAACAAGCACATTCTGTTTTTTAACACACTCATTCTGTGTGCTTGCACACGCCTGTTCTCATGCTAGGATGTCGTGGGAATTTTCCAGCAATTAGGTGGTCCTGGATCCAGAGTCAGACCTGTTGATTTTCTTCTAGGAAGTAAACATCAAGGCCCTGAGTGTGAGTTGCAGGAGGGCAACTGATTTAGGAGAGAGTTCTCTCACAGACTAGCAATGATGGTACCAGCTTTGTGACCAAAGAGAACACCAGAAAGGGCTTCCCTTTAGTAGGAGGACTTGCAGAAAGTAAAACAAAATCCAATCTCTAGGGGAAATGCAAGGCAGCCAGATTTAATCAGTACCATTTACAGTGGACTTTAAAGAACAAGTTTGGGACTAGAGAGATGTTGTGGAGTCCTGAGGATAGTATCTCAAGTCCTACTACTAAATAACAAGACAGGCAACAAGAAAGTGCCTACAATTTGGGCTTCAAGGGATCTGGTGCCCTTTTCAGGCTTAAGCACATATTCCCACTCATAATCTATCACACACATACAAATAAATAAATGAAACAAACCTTAAAAAATACCCAGGCTGACTGGGAATGTGTGAGATCTGAGTCTTTCTAAAATACACCAACTGGAATTGAGTCAGGAAGGGACAGCTAGGGACCCATGCCACTTATGCACTGAGCCCCATCATCCCGACATAGTTTCTCTGCCTCCACCTCATTCACCTCCAGGTATCAGTCTAGTCATCAGTTTCATCCATCACTGAGTCATTGTCGAATTCCTCTGGTGCTGTCCTTTCCTGATAATCTTATTCTCCTCCTGACATTCTCTGTCCATTTGTTTGAACCCTTTTTGCTTTTTTGTTTGTCTTATCTGGGTTGACAGTCTCCAAGGCCAGTCAGTCAGGTTACTATAGAAATGTACTTAAAAAGCCCTTAGTTCATCAACTAAAGTATATCATTTAGGAGAAAAGAAGGAAATTAAAGGGAAAAAACCCACTGTGATACTTCCCCTTTCTTCCCACTGGTGTTCCATCGGAGCTGTAGTGAATTTCAATTAACCATGATCCTTGAAGAATGGCACATAAGCAAAATTAGAACTTTAATACGTCAGTATTGTCCAGTGTGTTTCTTTTCTTGTTGCTGTAACAAATACCTGGCAAATGCAATTTGAGAAAGGAATGGCTTGTTTTGGCACACAGTTTGAGGGTATAGCACTTCAGGATGAGAGAGTCATAGCAGTGGAAGAGTGAAGTGGCTGGTCACATTTTGTCTGTAGTCTGGAAGCAGAGGTAGATGAATAATGACAAGCTGGCTTCCTCCTTTTCATTTGGTTTGCGTCCCAGTCCATGGAACAGCACAGCCCTCCATTCAGGACAGAGCCTCCTTCCTCAGTTAAATCATTTTAGAAACACCCTCAAATGTATACTCAGAGGTGTCTGTCCATAGGAACTCTAAATACAGTCCTGTTGACCATCAAAATACATCAAACAAACCTGCCATTCAACAGTGTGTATGTGTGTGTGTGTGTGTGTGTGTGTGTGTGTGTGTGTGTGAGAGAGAGAGAGAGAGAGAGAGAGAGAGAGAGAGAGAGAGAGAGAGAGAGAGAGAGAATAAAGTTCCCAGTTGGGTGTACACATTAAATACACAAGCATACGCCCCCCCCCACATACACAGAAAAATGATCTTGTTTTTAATACATACACAGACTCTCTCAAGTTCTCTTTCTCTCTCTTTCTCTTATTCATCACACACACACACACACACACACACACACATAATCTTGCTTATATTTTGTCTTTGGAATATGCTGATAATTATAATAATCTTTTTCTGTTACAGACCATTGTCTTTTAAAGAATCTGTTCTCTTTTCTGGTACATAGAATAGCAGTTTAAGTAGAATTTGTACTTAGCCTAGGGTGCATGTAATTGATAAATCAACCCCAGCTACTTGTTTTGCAGTGGTGCTCTTTATTCCTTCAAAATATCAAGGACATGAGAATCCCAATACATTAAGAACTCTGGCAAGAACACTGGACCTTTGTCAGTCAACTAGGAAAGAAAAGAGATACCACCAGTTTTAAAGTCACCTAAACATACTATGTGAGTTACCCAAAGTCATACAGTGAGCTAGAGGTGTGCACTGGTACCAGCTCTCCATGCTGGGCCATCTCTCACACATTGTCTACACCATTTCTAAGAGTTATTAGTGGCTGCCACCACAAAGGGTGTTCCCTTGGTGATGCCAAAATCTGTCTATTAGAATCACTTGAACTAAAACAGCTGTCTCTGAAAGGGGTAAACCCTTTGGTCATTATCAGAGTAATTTCTAATAAACAATTAAAGATAACACACTACAGAACAAAGAACAAAGACAGGCAAAGTGAGGAAAGTCTGATGGGTAAAGGGTATGTGTATGTAGGGATTTGGTGCAAGGTGCAAAGGTATACAGGTACCTTGGGGAATATAGCATTCCCTACTGCATTCCTTTTCTTCTATTTTGTACCCACCTCGTACCCTGTGGAAGATGCTGGTGATTCTTTCAGGGTTTCTCCAAGGCTGCCATCATTTTTGCCCAACATGGTTCTCCATCTCTCGCCTTTTTCCTAGGTAGCAGGTATCAAGGGGATATTCCTGGCAAACAAGAAGGTGGACGACCAGGTGAAGACATACATCACTTACAACAAAGGCAGGGATTGGCGACTACTACAGGCTCCAGATGTGGACCTGAGAGGAAGCCCAGTGCACTGTTTACTGGTCAGTTATCAAGTCTCATGTGGAGTTCACAGGGCAGGTTGCTTCCCTAGTGATACTGCTTCAAGGTCTCCTTCCAGTATTAGATCTTAGGAACTTGATCTTGTTGCTAAGCAACATATGGAGCACAGGCCTGCAGGCTCAGACCATTATACCAACTATGTGGAACACTTAGTGGATTGCATGGGTTTTCATTTGGAAAAGGCAATGTCTTATAGCAGATGGTAAAATAAAGAAGTGGAGAATGAGCCTGCACTTCTTAGTAGAAGTCCCAGACAGGACTCACTAGGGCTAACCCATCTGTTAGCTGCTAGTTTGCTCGGTGCTGAATAGATGTCATTGTAAGCAAAGATGAACTCGGGAACCCAGGAGGGTCAGGCAGGACTGTCTGCACAGGATGGTCAGTTAACCTTTTAGCTTTTGAAGGTCCTTGCTATGGAGAATATTGAGGTAGACAGTGTGGAGGACATGATGTACAAGATGACATCTCTGCCCCAAGGTGCTTCAACTTAAAGTGGCAAGGAAACATAATTAACAATAAAACAACCATCAGTTCCCTGTTAGTAAATGCTTATACCAGACGCCATTCTAAGGTCTCAGATATGAGGCTGTGTTCATCCTCAGCCATAAGTTGTCTTCTGTCATGTATACAAAGAGATGCATCAGCTAGGTGACTTCCAGACACTATGTTAAATCTAGAGACATAGTCGAGTCTAGGTCAGGCAGGGCCACTACTATCTTGTAATTTTCAGTCCCATTCCACACTTTGGTGGGTTTAGTGTTTGCTGTGGCTTTGGTTTGGATATGAGGAATGTCACAAAAATGGCTGCCTACCCACTGAAACAGCTCACAGAATCATTGCTTGATTTGTTCTTTTTGCTGCCAAACCTCGGTGATGGCTTCATCTTACTCTCTTCACCTAGTTTTCTCTTTATCTCAGCTTGTCTTCATCATATTTATTTGTATTTTTATAGGCTTATCTCTATATATTCCCCAGACCCTTTTATAACAGTCATAGGAAAATAAATAGAAAACAGTTAGGTGTTCAGTGAATTTCAGATAATGACTTCAATTATTTCAAGTAAAATGATAAACTGGATCAAAATACACAAACACGCAGAAATAGAGAGACTATAGCTTAAGAATCTAGTTGAGGACCTGCACTATGTCATGTAGTTACTTCTCTTCATTCTCCTTGGTGGTCCCTTAGAACTCTAATAAGCAGGATTTGATGGTTACCATCAGATCTGGAAGGACATTTGTCATCCATTGTTCAAGAAAGGACTAGGGGGCCTCCTAATTCTAACCACGAACTAGACCTTGGAGACAAGATTTACTGCAGAAGAGAGGAAAAGGCATTTGATACTGAATGAGAGCAGGAGAGGAAGAAACTGTGAGCAACACTTGGGACAGCTTCTACTGTGAAGCACTGGGCACATCAGGCAGATGCTCTGAAGCTGAGCATCCAAACAGTTGCTGTTCCTAGGTGACACACATGTGCAAACCCTTCCTCTTGTGCAGGATAAGGGTGTGTCTGGAGTTTCTTGAAATGAAGTGATTTTCTTCTTTGTTTTAGCCCTTCTGTTCCTTACACCTTCATCTGCAGCTCTCTGAAAACCCATATTCCTCTGGGAGAATCTCTAGCAAGGACACAGCCCCTGGACTTGTGGTAGCCACAGGTAAGGAACATTCATTCCTTCAGCCTTTTCCTCACCAAGGGCTTCTGGGGGAAGGTTTGTGGCTTATGTGTGGGTCATGGATTCATTAGATGGAAACTTCCCAGAAAATGAGCAAGATTCTTTCATCTTCAAAGCCTACCATCAAAAACAAGGTTGCGAAGCACCTTGGACAGTCT
The DNA here is from genome assembly GCF_903995425.1 of Onychomys torridus. Lineage (NCBI taxonomy): Eukaryota > Metazoa > Chordata > Mammalia > Rodentia > Cricetidae > Onychomys > Onychomys torridus. Next base: position 167,343,186 of record NC_050443.1, read on the forward strand.
TAGTTTCTAGGTTAATTCATCATGCCTCCAGTCCCAGAGCAGTCCTCAGAGTCTAGTGAAAGGCCAGCCTTCCTGTCAAAGTCAACTGACTAATCAGATGATTGTAACAGGGAATTCTCAGTCTGAAAAAACATGCAGTATGAACTTCCCAGCTCTCAAAATATCAGGCAGGGCACTTTTCTCTTTCCAAAGAAGATACTTTACAAAGGGTTTCACCCCAGAGCTGTTTTTAATCAGGAGGTCTCTGGTGCATGTAAAGGTTTGTTTACCCATGATTAAGCACTTGGCAGAGAGCCTGGGGGAAAGGGCAGAAAAACTTCAGGTTGCATTGTTGCAGCCACTGACCACTGAACATCAATCAGAAGTGACAATACAGCAACTCTCAGATGAAAATGCAAGTCTCTGGGGATGTGCCTTGATTAGCATGCGTTTCATTTGCATACACCTTTCCAGGAATATATTGCTGGAATAAAACAAAACCAGCTTCTAATCTTAGAATTTACAGCTCTGATGTCAGGTAGCTTTTTCCTCCTTCTCTAATGAAAGCAGATGAATTCACAGTGACTTTCTGAGGATATATTTTTCCTCCACCAGTCCAACATTCCTGTATCTGGATCCCCTGTTCTTTTAGACATGGATTCCACCGCCAAAGCTCCAATCCAATGAATTTTCAATCACTAGCAGACACCAAGAACTTTAATCAGTTTAGTGGCTGCTATAGTTTGCTGCTATCACAGGTAGCTTGTCTTCAACATGTGTGGACAGGATCCAGCATAACTAACTAACACTATTGTGACGAGCACAGAATCTTTTGCTCTGGTTCTAGATTGGAGAGCAATACCCACACCCAAAGTCTACATGAGTTAGTTCTTCAAGCTCAGGGACCATTAGCCTATCTACTTTCTCATCAAAGTCTACAGGAAACCCCAGGCTGGAGCAGAAGCTATAGTGGGAAATAGTGGTAAGTCATAAAAGTGGACATCATTTGAATGCTTCTGATGATAGCCAGGCATTTCTCAAGCACTCTGAACTTTGTGTTTTGATTGGCAACGTAGGGATGATAAAGTTAACAGAGATGAACTGCAGGGATACATGAAGGAATGAATTCCAAACGCTCAGGACATACTGGCTACTCTGCATAAGACAACTATTATCACCCTGTATCTTTGACGTTAAAACTGTTCTTGCATCAGAAGAATGAAGTTTGTTTTTCTCCTTCAGTAAGACCCACAATTATATGCATGCATTATGCATGCAGTGAAATTCAGGAACCCTGTCATCCAGCTCTCTAAGCTGAGCTCTGATATTGGTTTGTTTTTTTAACTTCTGAACTTCATGTCTTCATCTGTAAAACAGAAATTGGTTTCTTCCTTAAGAAGATATTGCAGGAACACAGAGAGAAGACCACGTTGATAAGACTAAACAAAATAGAGTAGGTGAGACAGTATTGACCACACACACACTTCTAAAGTAGTCTAATGTTATGTCTTTAATGATTTTGTGGGCATTCAGAAATTAATATTTATATTCAAGTGTTTAGTCATGTTATCATAATTTACTAATTACCTTCCATTGCTCACAAACGCCTGAGGCTTCTTACCAGCCATGGAGCATCTTGAGAGCTAAGACACAGATGACAAGATATAGAGCTAATGTGCTGGCTTCTACTTCCTTTCACCCAGCTTCCCTTACTTTGTTGGCTTGGTTTCTGAGGGAGATAATTTTCCTTCAGGAAAATAAGAAGTCATACCAATTTTAGGGAATAATTAGAAAATAATTAGGAAATCACACGGTTATGCAAGGTGTTATGCAAGATATAAGATATCTTCCTTATATTTATGCCCTGTGCCCTCTATCTGCCTGAAGAACTCAGGGCCCTGACTCCCACTCTCTCTGTTCACTTCCTCTTTCCATAATGTCCCGAGAACTGATCTCAAGGAAGCTGTGGATGAAAGCATGACCTGAGATTCCTTTCACCCTCTTATTGAGGATGTGTCTGGAGTATTCGGTGGTTTATTTAGTGAGCAGAAGCATTAGGATTCCCTGTATCTTGAGTATTGGCTGTCACTACTAGTGAAGAACTTGCATCCTCAGCTCAGAGCACCTTACAATGTGAAGGTTTTCCTTGTCTTGCCACGATTATATAGCAATGGCATAGATGAGACAATGACAGTCCCTTCAATTTAATATTCTGAAATAGAGGGCAAGATGGAGGCAGCATCATGACCAAGCTCACTCAATATCTTACTGCAGAATAGTGGTTAATCCTGTGTTAATCATCAGACACCAGTCCACATCCCCTAACTATGCCACCTCCATGGCTAACCAACCCATGCCCTGCTTCCTATAAACTGATTGTCCATACCCCATATTGCCCCAGTTCTCCATTCAGTTGTGTGTGTGTGTGTGTGTGTGTGTGTGTGTGTGTGTGTGTTTTACCTTCTTTTTCCTATTGAACCCTTGGCATCCCTGTCAGGATAGGTCCTTTTACTGTCATTTGGAGAAGCATTTCTAACCCAGAATGCTCCAGGATTCTTTCTTTTTACTTCACAAGTGTTGAAAGAGCAGAGAATGGTTGCAATGACAGGAAACAGATAAAAGTTGAATAAAGCTCCTACAAATGTCAGTAGAAATTTGTTTGTTTACAAACTAAGCCATTGGTAAGAAAGCTCCCCATTTTCCTGTCTCCTGCCCCTTTCCTGCTTCCTAGATGCCCCTCAGGCAACCACAGCTCTACTACCTTTCAGGATGCTCAGTAACCACTCTGCCTGACACTACTTCTACCTTGCCAGTGAAGCCTTTAAGTCAGGTCTCCCTCCACTGATGACATTACCTGCATTCTTTTGGTTACAGTTGCTTACTGAGCTGCTTAAAGACTGAACATGGCCAAACATAAAATAGGATTGAAAAACATCTACTGTGTTTCTCAGTGTGGGAGCCTAGTTTCTGGTCCCTGTAATTAGCTGTGTATTTCTCAGGGTGCCATTCAGATATTGGAAGATCCTTCTGAAAACACTCTGTTAAGTGGGTTTCTTACCACCAAAAACTGCTGAATCAGCATGGTGACACTTGGAAAGAGAGGCTGACAATATCAGAACCAAAGTCTAAGGAACTTAAGAGCCAGTAGAGCAGATTCTGAGGGATGGCAAATCTGTAGCTCTTTCTTCTTTTCCCTCTTTCCTGTTTTTCTTAGTAGACATTACTAAAATATGTAATGGGTTATCACAGTTTATTTTCTTGACAGCACATATGGCTTCCATATCCTTTTACCACTGTGTTCCTGGTAGCAACCATGGGGCCATGATCTTCTCCACCTTATTTCTTTGTAATTTTTTTGGCTGTTTTCCCTTAGACCTGTGCCTGAAGAAATGAATTTCCAGAAAGATATCTACAGTTATTCTCAAAGCTCCTCCCTCTCCTTTTACACCTACTTCCTGAGCCCTAAGCACTGGGGTTATTTTTGGAAGCCTGTGTATCAAAACAAGTTGGCTAGCTGTGTGCTCCTTGATGCTGATGGGAGCTTGACAAGCGGTAGCCAGTTTTAATTTCTCGTTTTGAAGTATTAAATGTCAGAAGCTCAATTAACATTTTCATTATTGCATTTTTATTGTGCTCTTATTTAGGTTACAGATGTGTGGGAGCTAACATTCCCTCCTTGCTATGTTTAATGAAAAAAATCAACCACTATGATAAACTCTTACATGTTTAGGGTGCTTTCTTCATTTTTAACATGTCTACAAGCACACATCAACCTAAGAACATCATCCAGTTCTTTATTTACACAGGCAAGCATTAAACAATTACATAGAGTATTGTGTGTGGAGCATTGGTAGAAAATATGTGAGGAGACTGTCCACAAGTAATGCTAGGGCAATATAAGCAGAGTGAAAGCATCTTACTATTTTCTTACATCTGTTTATTTTGTGTATCTGTGTTTGTATGTGTGTGCACTCAAGCCACAAGTGTATGTATGAAGGTCAGAGAACAATTCTAGGAAATTGCTTCTCTCCTTCCATCTGTAGGTCTTGGATATCAAGTTCAGTTCATAAAGTTTGAATGAGTTATTTAATTAACCTTTTGGACCATCTCTTCTGTCCCAAATATTTTCTTTTTCTTGTATAATTTTATTACTTTTTGATGTCTTTGAATTTTATTATGCCAATTTTAAACATGTATATATCATATTTTGGTCACTTTCACTTCCCATTACCTTCTCTATTTACTATCCCCCTGTTCATGAAACCCTTCTTCCCAATGAGCCCTCTCATATTTTAACATGCTTTTTATTGTTTGAGAATTTCATAAATACATTTTAATCAAATCTATACTTCTGCCTTTCCATTCTACCCTATCTCCCCACCACTTTCCTCTCCCTACTTTGTGTTGTTTTTTTTTTTAACCTACTGCATTTCAGTAGATTCCAGTCAAGAGATAGGTCAGCAAATGAAGTTGGAAACACCTACACACACATTCATGCTAACACACACACACACTTGCTTTCCTTATTATGCTAAAGTTATACTTGAATAGGAGACCTCTGTTCCCATCCTCTGTGTTCATATATACTCTATACTCTTCTGCTTCTGGCCATCTTCATTGCATACCAGTCAGGAGCTATCTGAAACTGTCTGGGTAGTCAGAGTAAGTGAGTTTATCAATATTCAGTCCGTGTGCCCTACCAGCTAAAGACACATTTGTGACACACTGTTCACTTGCTTTTCTCATAATGAGTTTTTTCTTTTTCCCCAACTGGGCTTTTATTTTTAGGCGACCTCAAGAAAGAATGTACACAAATAAACTGTAAGCATCCTTTGGGGAACCTTTACTCTGACACGCCTCCTCTAACAATGAGCACACTTAAAATGTAAACTGTCTGACAATTGCAACTGATATGCTTATGTTTCAGGCAACATTGGCTCGGAACTCTCCTATACAGATATTGGTGTGTTCATCTCTTCTGATGGAGGCAACACATGGAGACAGGTAAGTTCATTGATTCAGGGAGAAGGGAGACATTTAGATTAAACTCTGCTGGCATCTCCCCTTCCTGCAGATTCTTAGACTCCTTATGACTTTGTAGTAGAAAAGTATTTCACTAGTTCTCTGGTTTACTGGATCTAACAGGCAGTGTAGAGGGGTAATAGTGGGCAAGAAGACACCTGTTCTGCAAGAGGAAAATCTAGACTTGCCCCGGATGGCTATGCCATACCTTCAGCAGTATGTATGTAACAGCCTCTGGATGCTAAGTGTTGTCTGGTTCCTGGGGATGCATTGATGAAGCTGTTTCTACCGTCAGTGTGCCAAGGAATCTTGGCAAGCAGTTCTCCCTCGTCAGCTTCTTGATCTACTTCTTTATCTGCAAGGGGAAAGGATCAGAATGTTGTAACTAGAAAGTCATGGAACTCAATGATAATTGGAGAATTATATAGACCCAGCCATCAGTAGATATAAGACAGCTTAATACATAAATGTCTACAAGAAAAATCAATTTATTGTTGCAAACAATAGAACTTGGAATGGTGATATCAATGTCCAAAATAGCTGTTGTATATTTGATATATGCTGAGCATGAACTGAACATTTAACTTTTTAAGTTTAAAGTAAGTAGTCACATGTGACTACTAACTTAGTCAACACAGACATAGTTAATGTCAACAGGGTATCAGGCAAGAGCCTCAGGATTTGACATTCCTTCTTTAAAGAAGTTTAAAAATTAAATGAAGGAAATAGTTTCACATAAAACAAAGTACAGTTCAGGGTGATTGTGTTATCTTAGTGGCTTTATTATCATGGAAAGAAGAGTGAAGAGCTGGTTCTTCTGGGGAAAGTTAAAAAGAGTTAATAATTAGAGGTGATCTGGTACAAGTGTTAAAAAGAATATGATTTCCAGCTGGGGGAGAGAAGGGGAAGGTATGCAATGTCTTGAGGCAGGTGAATTCATCATTAGCTGTCTCACTGGTCAAGTTCCAATTTGGATGGCCAAATAAAGCCTGGCATCACCACCACCGGTATTGTCATCACCCTCCCTGCCATCACTGTCACTGCTACCATGACTAAACCTGTCACCAGGTACTTAACAGATGCAACAACTATTTTGCATACTACATGGAGTGCACCAAAGACTACAACAAATCTTGCTCCAAAGGCTGTAATCAAGTGACTAGAGAACAGACGTACGAATAGGTGTCAACCTTTAAAATATAAAATAATCCATTGCAAGGGCCAGAAGAATTTAGGGTCTTGAAAACAAACTCACCCAGTATAAAGAACAATCATTGTTCAAGAACCTAAAGAAATATATCATGTGGCCAGGTAGCCAATGCTGCATTCCTTCCATGCTCCATTACCATCTTGCTTTTCTTCCCCTTTTCTCAAACTGCCAAAGCTTCTACTTTTCAAACCAATGCCTGTCAGAGGACAATTTAGCAGTGGATGAGAGTATCAAGAAGGAAGTTTGAGTACCACTTTCTCCTTCTCCCTGACTTCAGCACCACCTTCTGACTAGAACTATAGACTCTGCCTCTCCATCATATTTGAAATATATGTGAATTACAACCTTTGCATGTTAAGAGTGGCCATTAGTAGGGCATTTTCTTTACTGAAAAGATAAATGTAAAGAATGAAAAAAATAAGAGTTTTAAAACTGAGAAGCTTACTTCTTCACTGTGTTCATTTGAGCATATGTGCAGGAGATACCACTATTCCTACTCATTCCCCCTTTCCATCTACTAACCCCTGCTTATCCTCTTCTAGGCTTTTTCTCTGAGTCACCATCCTAACATTTGCATCTTGGTCATATGAAACAACACCAGAGTTAAGCACTTGAAGAATTACCAATGGCTGTTTTCCTCTGTGAACTCTAAATAAATACTATCCTTGCTTCAAGCTAGAATTGTACAAAACATACACCTTGATACATGTGGAATTAGATCTGAAAACATCTTTGTTGAGACTCTTTTGCTGGTGCTTAATAAATATCTATGAAAAGATGGAGATATAGATCATTGAATCAATGGACCAGTGAATAGATAGTTCAATAAGATTTGGGCAAATATATAGCTCAGGTACTGACTTGTCTTAAAGCCCAGGGAGACTGTATTATAATGAATATTCATAAAAAGTGGTTCATGGCCACCAAACTTGGGTCTTCTTCCAACCTGTAGAGGAATCTAGGAAGCAGTGACTACGTCTAAATGTTCCATTGTTCTAAGGTCTGGAGAAATTATCTTTTGAGTCCTAGATGAATAAACACTGAAAAGGCATAGAGACAGAGAAACAAAGATCATATAAGTAATTATAAGGAAGCAAAGATAGGGAAATTTCTTTGAAATCATACTCTTTTGGGGGGGGGGTTACCTAGTTGAGCATGTACACATTACATCACCTTCATGTAGTATATTGCTTTGCATGACTAGTGAGAAAGATCCTGGGTATGCCATTTGAGTGGGATAAGGAGAGCTGTTTGTTCTCTGTGAGTCCAGTTTCCTATCTATTAAATGCAGATAACACATGTCAGACTATTTGATAGAGTCACTGGAAATCCCAGAATCTAAATGAAACAATGTGTATAAAAGACTGCAAACTGTTAAGCACTGCAATGCTGTTGTTGTTGTTCCAGATCTTTGATGAAGAGTACAATGTCTGGTTCCTAGACTGGGGTGGCGCCCTCGTGGCCATGAAACACACACCTCTGCCAGTCAGGCACTTGTGGTAAGGACAGTTCCCTATCCTATTAATGAGCAGATCTTTAGTGGAAAAGGTTGGGGCAAGTTATTCTGAGTGGTTTTTGCATTCTATTCTCCATTTCCTTATCCATTAAAACCAGCTTACTTTTTAAATAGTCTTGTATCATGTATCTTATAGGTAGTAATATGTGTTGTCAGCAACGGCTGAAAAGAGTAGAAGGATCAAAGCCCAGGCAGTCTTCATTTGGAATCCAAATGTGAGAGATGGAAGTTGCTCTAAAGGGGTGGTAAGGTTCATGTTAACAGATCCTGAGCTGAGTTCTAAATAAGTTTCAGTTTACAATTCTATAGATTCTATAGCTGTCCCATTGTAGATAACCTTTAAGTGTCATGTATATTCATCCAAAGATCAAGAGAGTAATCTGGGTTGATAGTCTAGATTTGTACTAGTCAAAGTAGATTTGGAGTGGTTAAAGCTGTGGTTGTAGGCTTAATAATGTAAGAGAGTCTGGACAATGAGGACAACCAGGGGGTCCATTGGAGTTGATGAAAGAGAAATAGCCAAGAAGGAAGAAACCCTTGAGACTGTGTCTTCATGAATGCTAAAGGAGGAGATGATAATAGAGCCAATTTCTTTAGTCACATCAGATCTGTTACAGAGCAAAAATACTAAAGGACTAAGTGTCTGAGAGGGCCATTGTCAGAGGACATTTAACATACAAGTGGAGTTAGAAGAGTTTATAACAGCTATAAGTGAACAAGAGAGCAAATGAATGATAAAGAATGAAATAAAATCAGCACAGTTTAGATTGTCTCAGCAAAGCAAATATGTAATGGAGCTCAGAGCATATATGCTAATTCATTAATGAGGACAAAGAGCAGAGTAAGAATATATCTTGAGGAGTTTCCATCATGATTTAGGTTTTTGGCAAAGGATAGATGAGTTTCTTTTATGCAAATATCTCAAAGAGAAACAATCTGTGGCTTCATGTTCAGCCAAATAGTTCTTTGTAGGTGAGGCTAGCTAAAGTGCAGATAGTAGCATTCCCAATGCTCAAAAAGCTGGATCCTAGCTTTTACCAGGCCGTAACTACCAGTAAGAAGAACACTTTGAGTGAGAATTTAAGTGCAAAGCATTTTGTTGTCATCTGAGAGAGAGAGAGAGTTGATACCCTGGTGCCAAGTCCAATATTCAGCCACCTTGATAAAGACTTTTATCAGTTTGTCTGTTTCAAACAATATAAAAGTGTCAGTTTTAGGTTGAAACATTCTAAAATGTTGGTAGTCTCGTAGAGCCTCATTCACCCAAGGTAGAATAGTTACATATCCTACCATATTACTTTAGAAGTAGAGTGTATAAATAATCTTTAAGGATATAAGGAGTTTCTTCCAAGAAAATTTCTGTACTAGCTTAAGGGTAAACTTGTGAAAATTCCTGATGTATTTATTTATTATCCATTTCCTACTAAATAGTAGTCTGGATTTGTTAAAGGAATGTTACATTTCAGGCACTGTTATAAATTGCTACAATGAGTAATTCAGCTCAACATTAAATATGTGGTTCTTTTTTAAATTACCAAAATAAATATAACTTTAAAATACAACTATATCACACACTTTACTCAAAGTGTTAGTGCACAGGTATTAATAGGAAGCACCAACAGAGGTCCTGTGTGTTAGCTACTGTTTTAGGTACTGTGAGGAATGCACAGAGGTTTGTAACATGCTTCCAGCACCCTGGGAGATAAGAGTCAGCACAAAGACTTTAGAATAATCCAAAGCAATGTCTGTTACAAGATGCTGACTGTGATACTGGGCAATGGTCTAATTGCAGCAGACGGAGATGATGGATGCTTGGAGGAAGGATGCTAGGAGTTACAGGCAGAAGTGGTGTGAAGCAAGCTGGTCAAAGTGAAAACTCTGATCTGAGGCTAAAATTCAGAGATGTACAGAGTACTCAGAAAACTGATTTGGACCCAAGGATGGGGACATGTAAAAGGGTGCAGGATTGAAAAGAACTCATTTTTTTTTTAAATCTGTGGAAGCAAAAGTTGCCTGGTAAGAAGTGAGTAGTACTTGTACCAACAAAGAAGAAAGTTAAGTCTAAAAACTCATTTATTTTTAATCCAATGACACACTGCTTCTTGACTCCATCATTATGTTTTAGGAGCCATCTAAAAAGGGTTGATAAATTCCCTATACACAAACAGATTAGCTAATCCCTTCCCTTCAAGTTTTGGGAGAAGAAAGTAGCAACTATATCCTACACTTGACTGTCTCATGCCCCCCTTTATCCTTGATTACGGAATTAGGTCTGTATGCTTCTTATTGCTTTTGATAGCTTCTTGCAGAGAGCTTTCCTTGTTCTGAGGAGAGGAAGAAAGGAAGGATTTGTTGTTTTCTTTTTGATGGAGGAAGAGAAAGTAAGCCTATATGGTGTGCAAGAAGAGCATGGTACCAAGAAATTAGAGAGGATTTCAACTCTCACAAAACTTGTTTGATTGTTTTCTCTTAGAAGCATATTCTTTTCTAATGAGAGACAGAAAGAGAATGGATACAGATAGGGTGGTGGGGAGAAACTGGGAGGATTAGAGGGAGGGAAAACTACAATCAGGATATATTCTATGAGAAAATAATCTATTTTCAATTAAAAACAAAGAGTTAGCCTTCCTTGCATTTGAACATTCAGTTTGAGCTGTAAATGTTTCTGTCCAGAGACACACTTACTCTCAAAGGAACAACTTCTCTTGGAGATCTTGGAGGAAAATAACCTAATTTAGAAAAAATTACAGATAATCCACTTAAGAATCTGTAGTCAGGAACAACCATTATTACTTAAAATCTTCAATGAAAATTTGAGATTATCCTGTTGAATGTAGCATTAATAGTAACATTATACACTAACTGTAGAAAACTGAATGTATTCACCATAAATAAATGGTAGAAGTCTACTGTGGTGGATATGCTAATTACACTGAGTTCGCCATTAGCCATTATCTAGTATATAAATGAATCAACCATCACATGCATTGTATAAATACCACATGTCAAATTTTTCTTTTTTAAAAAAATAAAATACATGCAAAATAATTATATTCTTATTGAATTTCCTCTCGTAAAATGATACGATTTGTTAACCTTTTCTAACTTAAAAAATTAAATATTGTTTTTAAACTAGGCTTCTAAGATAGTATTATCTGCATTTAAAGGATGTTGATAGTGATGTTTCCTAAACTTAGACAGGGATGAAGATTTCTATTTACTCCCGTCCATCAATCCAGTTCTTGGGAGAAAAGGAATAATTTGCACTTGTGTGTGGTTAAATGTCAGCTATTGAATGTGTGTGAGAAATTACTATAAAAAATACAAATTCATTCAGAAATTGTCCTTTGTGTTTTCTTGAAGGCTATGGGAGTATTTTGTAAGGATTTGACCATGTCATTATCATCAATGTTTTCTTATAAAATGGTTGACGAATTTTTGCCTCTTTCAAGCTTTTAAAACTCAAATACAGTTCCTTCCTTACTAGTAGATTCTAATTAAACTACAAACTCCAATGCTAAAAGAAATAGCATATTTTAAGAGGAAGAAAGATTAAGATTAAGTAGTCAGTTCATTATCATTTTCTCTTATGGACCTCAGACTGACATTATTGTGCATATAGATGTATGTATGAATATATGCATAAGTGAAAAACATTAGCTTGCCCAGCCTTACCCAAGGGTGCAAAGGTTCTCAGACTTAAATAATAGCTACATTGCTTTGCAGAGAAAATAGGAGTCATAATTGAAAAGCTGGAGAAGCTTTAGCAAGGCTAGCAAGGCATGTTGTTCCCTAAACATTGAAAGGATAGGTAGCTGGATAGGCATGAAGACAAGACAGCATACAGACTGAGCCATCTGTCTGTGACCATGTAACTTTGGAGGAACAGAGACTAGAGTCTAAGTGCTATTTCAGGTAAGCCCTCCCTCTAGTATCGCCACTGTGTCTTAGCAATATTAGAGGGAAAAGAGCAATAGTGTCCTACTGAAATCAGTCTTACAGTGAAAACTCGCAATGGATGGGGTGTCTAACTCACAGGAGGGTGAAGGTGTGATGATTTACTGAACACTGACAGACTGTCCTATTTCCCTTCAATGTTCTTGGAACAAGAAAGGGAAACATTACCTGGCCTTCTGAGTTCTGTTGTTCATCTGTACATGGTTGTGGTCACTAGTACCTTGTTTTGTTCAGACAAACATTCCTATGAGAACAATAGTTCTAAACAGTGCACACCTCTGAAAAGGAACATTGTATGTGTTGCTCTGAAGAACATTCTGTTGTCCAGCACACCACACCTCTTGCATTTATGGTAAAATAAAGGGAAGCATTCTGCCTTACTCAAGGAAGGAAAGCTAATTAGCATTAACTAGTCTGCTTCTAACGCTGTGCTGATCTTGTAGGAAAAACTTTGACTATTTTTGGAATATTCTATTCTTCCTCTTATGTCAATACTATACAATCAGAGATACACAGACTAGAAAAAGATCCAAGAGGTCATATAGTCTAGCATAATATCTTGTATAGCAGACCATTTTGTGACACCTTAAGGGCTACAACATGCCAGGGTAATAAAACAGTAAAAACTGCTTAGTAAATACTCAAGCTAGAGACTACTCATCTTCTGACATGGCTTTAGTTGTTATGAGGAAAATGTTCTTAACACTGAGCAACAATGAATTGACTTAGTATTTTTGCACATTGAATCCAGGTACATACAATTTTAGAATTGTGTAATTGGAAGGACATCCAGATAATTCTTTTTCTAGCCATTCTGTTTCCATAAATATATAAATATGCAACTCAAGAAAAATTACCAGTTTGTTCATTTGCCCTGTATGTATTCATTGATTGCTTATTATATACATCCAGCACTACTACAGGAGCTGGGATACACTATTTAACAAAGCAATGTGCATGAGAATTTATATTCTGTATGCAAACATTAGACTACTCTTTTTAGTAGCATCACTGGAATGGAAAATTGTTTTCTTATTCTTTCTATAGTTTTAGAAACTGATAGGTCTATGTATCTAACTATATTCTTCCTAAATTTATTCATGGACATTATGTTGTTTTTGTAGTGAATAACCAGGGAATTCTTTTTAATATGTGGAAATCTCCTTACTAAAGAATAAGTTAAAATGAGATGGTAATTAATTTAGTCTCCATCTTCTTTTTTCTTTTACTAACCATATTGTATAAAATTCATATAATCTGTCTCCAGGCCAATTTGTCTTTCACCTTAAATCACACTAACTGACAGGTCTTTAAAAAAGGGAAATTATGATTGAAATTGAATATAGTATTTAAGATACTACAGAAGTATTGTTTCCTTCCTTGTGCATGCAGTCTATAGACACTTATTAGAGTTGGTGGCTTGTTCAGCTTTTGTAGTGTTACCATTGTTGGATAATACTTAACTTGTGATTGACAAAGAATGCAGATCCTTTTTTCCTGAACTCATTATTTCACTAGTTAATCTTAACATTTCTTCAGCTTTTTTCTCTTCTCTTCCACATCCTACCTATTTTTATATTATATTGTTTCATTTTATGTGTATGGATATTTTGCCTACATATATGTCTATGTTCCATATGTGTGCCTGGTACCTTTAGATGCTGGGAATTGAAATGGTGTCTTATGGAAGAGCAGCCAGTGGTCTTAAGTAATGAGACATCTCTCCAGTCTCTAACTATCCCACTTTTAAGTTGACCCTACCTTATAAAACACATCCCTGCTCAGAAAGACAGATCAGTCTATCCAAAGTTCTTTTTGATGATGACACAACATGGAAACTATAAAGAATCTAAGAATGGTGAGACAATTGAATAGCTTGATCTGCTTGGGAGGCACCCAGTCTGTGGGACCAGGATCTGTCCTTAGTGCATGAGCTGGCTGTTTGAAACCTTGGGCTTACACAAGGACACTTTGCTCAGTCTGGAAGGAGGGGACTGGACCTGCCTGTACTGAATCCACCAGGTTTAAATGAATCCCCAGGGGTGCCTTGATCCTGGAGGACATGGGAATGGAGGAGAGGGGCTGGGGGGAAGGTGGGGATGGGGGCGGGAGGGGGGAGGACAAGGGAACCCATGGCTGATGTATAAAATTTAAAACACATAATAATAAAGAAAATAAAAAGAATCTAAGAATGGACCAAAACTGAAAACAGTAAACCAAATTGCTGTGTCTTCTGAACTCCCCATTTTTTCTCTTTTGATTGTTGAAAGATCACCAACAATATCTTCCATAATTTATTTATGTTTATTCAGACTGTATATATCTCATTACCAAATCCTACTGACTTCACCACTAAAAATATCTCAAATCTTTTTAATTATGTGTCTGTTCTCCATGGTAACTCTTAGCCAAGTCCATTTCTTATGTGGTCTTGCCATTCATCTACTTGCATCTACTTTGAGTTCTGACAACCTATTCACCACACAGATGTAAAATTTGTTTTTTATCTCTCATATCTCATCTGGAAACAAAGTCCTCTCTTACTGCATTCAGTCCTGTCGGCTACTTCTGCTTTCCATTCCGCTGTAGCGATTGACCATCTTTCTGTCTGGAGAGCAGACATTTTTCACATGAGATGTTTCCTCTGTCATATCCCTCACTTCCATATCTGCATATCTTCTTCTTTATTGTCATTTCAGATCTCCATTTATACCACTTCCTAGGGTAAAAAAAAGTAGTACTTTTAGTCATTAGCAAATCACTTTACATTATCATGATTCATTTCTAATTCTTGTTTTTGTATCAGTTCATTGGTATATTGTTTTTCTCCTCAAATTACCTATAAATTCCACTGATGATAGGGCCTTTCCTTCACTCTCCTCTCTGGAAATATTTCTGTAGAGTTATGACTGAGGACACAGCTAGCGCAGCCACACAATAAACATGAACTGTTGGATCAGGAGAATTTATTTCATTTTCTGTCTTATTTCCTGTGTTGCCATTATTTGGAAGTCACTCAGAATTTTACTTTCTTCTTAAATATTGGCAATCTCATTGGTTTCAATTTCACCTATAGACTTAATATGGAATCCCCATTTTCTTTGGCATGGACATTAATGAGCTATTGATATGAGGAAGCAAATGAGAATCCCTTGGTGATGACATTCAATGCAGTTATCTCAGAGTATTTACAAAGTCCGAACCATCACTGATTCACAGTCTAGGCCCAACATCTTGTAGCAAAGATATTAAGATTTTTTATTGTGTTTTCTAGAGTTTCTTTCAGGACTTGTATTCCTTATAACTGTTAGAAATCACTCTTCTCAAGAAACACCCACATGGCACAATTGTGGCCTTCCAAGAATCCCCTGGATCATAAATGAGTGTCATTGGACTCCATCCTCACTTTGTCCCTGGAGACTCTGTGCTTGCTTCCATTATGACATCCTTGAACTCCACTTGCATAGGCTGCCTGTCCTTTCTGGGCTTATCTTTGGGTATGTGCTGATGCCATTCTTCGCTCTGGCCGGTGCAAGAGATTCTTCACTGGAGATTATTCCACATAGCAGTGCTTCAGTCTTGTCTAGTTTCTCTCTCCATTTGCACTTAGCTTTGTCTTGAAGCTTCTATCTTGATTTTGAGAGTATGATGTGACCTCATCATCTGCCTCATGGTGTCTTCTCTGTATAAAGTAAAAATAGCTGCCCTATGTCCTGTTGGTGAATGTATGAGAAGAGGGCACCTCTCATCTTGAGATGCAGGCACTCATTGAAGCTGGCTCTGCACATGTTGCTAGCTCATCTTTATCAGGGAGGTAATTCTTGGTGAAGCCTTGAACTCAGGTTGGCATTATTCTGTGAAAACAACAACCAATCTGTTTAAAGTCATATCAACAAACAGGCTTCAAAAAGAAAAATCCTAAAACCTTAACCCGAAGGACACAGAGGAGAGTTAACAGTAGAATAGTGAGATTAAGAAGTAAACAGAGAAGGGATGGAGCAGGTTTCTGTTGTTAATGAAAAAGGTGATTCCTAGAACCAGTGTATAGAAGTCAATTAAAATCATACTGAAAAAACTGAGTGTATGGACTAAAGAGGGCCTTGCATTTTCCTTTCATTTTTCATGCATCTATCCATTTAACACTTCCATAGCCCTGATAAGTACTGGGGCTATGAAGATGAATGGAAGAGTCCTTGACCTCAAAAAGTTCACAGTTTAATAAGACTCAAACACATTTTCTGAAATGATATATAATATAAAGGAAGAAGCATGTAACAAAGATTCATATATGAGGTGTCAAGAGGTCTTTCAGAGAATAAAAAGATCATGTTCCCTAACCTCTGAGAGCTTAAAGTCCTGAGTACCTGAATATAGGAGAAGGCCCACATATAGGAGGAGGTTCAAAGAATTAAATTTTGTGTCTACAGAAGATTTAGGAACCTGAAAGGACAAGAAGGATCTTAGAGGATGAAAAAGCCAAGCACACATCTTTGCGCAGTGTCCTCTGCTTAAATCAAGATGTAGAGAGGTACTTGATATTATCAAGAAAGAGAAGGAAGCAAACACATGGAATCAGTAGAAGTATTCTTTAAAGAAGTGCATGGTCTGCATCAACAAAGGACCAGGCCTGTCTTATCCTTGGACAAAAGATAGAACAGGACATCTCATAGCAGCTCAGACAATTACTAGCTATGCCTACAAGCCTTTTAAGGTGACATTGGAAGGTGGAATAGTCCCAATATCCATTCCGAGCAAATAGGAAATTGCTTTTTTTGAAGTTTGATCTAAAAGACACACACACCCTTCCTAAAGGGCACACCCACATTACTCAATTTATCTGTGTCAGAAATTCCAAGGGCTGAATTGATTGTGCTGTAAATTAAAACTTCAGTTTTAGTATTTGAATTGTGACACTCCATCCTCTGAGCCCTCCTGGACACACATGCCAGCCTGCCTGCCTCTCTCTCTCTCTCTCTCTCTCTCTCTCTCTCTCTCTCTCTCTCTCTCTCTGTGTGTGTGTGTGTGTGTGTGTGTGTGTGTGTGTGTGTGTGTGTGTGTTTCCTCAATTCTAATGTGCTGAAATATTTCTACAGGTCCTGTCACATGTCTGTTCTGGGAAAAGCAATTTTGATCAAATCTTATAATATAAGGAGATGTTGTTGATTAAGGATTGAAAATCCAAATTGCCAGATAGCAACATACAGAGAAAACTTTAATAATCTAAAATATGGTGGTCAAAGATTGTGACTTTATTTTCAGCTGTGTCTTCCATGTATTTGTTTCTGTCTCAGGGTGAGTTTTGATGAAGGCCACTCCTGGAACAAATATGGTTTTACACTGCTGCCTCTCTTTGTGGATGGAGCGTTGGTGGAGGCAGGAGTAGAGACCCACATCATGACGTGAGTACTTCTTTACTGTGGTAGAGAAAAGACTGAAGACCTCAGTTCTCCTTCACCTGTAGACTCAGTATTTTCTTGGGGAATACAATAAGAAATAATTTCTTCTCAGTTCCAGAGTTTCCTCATCTATGAAATGGAAATGTTTATATTTACACTCACTAACCAACACCAAATGTTTATATTTATACCCACTACTGACACAATCACAGAGGCTAGTCTCCTAATTGACCAGTGAAATTTCTAACAGAATTTAAAGACAAGGAAGCATCCATTCCCTTTACCTCAAACTCAACAGCATAGAAAATTAAGTCTATAATGTATCTGAGAGATTTGGCATTCATCTGTAAGTATCTCCTCAATGTCCAACTTGGACTTAGCCTTCCACTCTGGTCAGAATTGAACAGTCAGATACCAATCCCTATACAGAACTGCCACAGGTCAACCAAGATAGGAAATAGAATACATCCATGACTAATTTTTACATTGGACTTGTGCTATAATGTAACTTTTCTGTTATATGGTTTGAGTTTGTTGCTCAGGAAAAAAAAATTGATAGTACCTAGTATTGCCAGATATTATTCAAATGAACAATTCAGAAAAAAAAAATCACAACTTCATCCTATTACTTAAATAAGTAAGATGGACAAATCACTCTGCTTTGGAACACAGAATACTGTATCAAAGATTCATATTTTTTGTCAGGAATTCCAGGAAGTGAATAAAATACTAGGAACACTTCTATCCTTCACTTCAACATTTGTTTGAAGATTTTGGTACATGAGCTGACTTTCTCAAATTATCCCCCATCTTTCACTTACTCATTAGGCATAAAACAGAAAGCTTTTGTCTTTGTATGACTTTCCCTAATGTGACTCAGTACAAAGGTTGGGTTTTGGCTGTAAGTTCTACAGAAGCACCTGCATTTAAGAGGCTGTAAAAGCTGCCTCCTGACAGCATTCAAGCCAGAATTCATTGATTTTCCAGTTCAAGTCTGACATGGCCCTAGAATGTTGGCCAGTGTCCCCAAATTTTGCCATTCTTTCTCTTCTTTTGTCAATAAGCTTTCCTATTTTGCTCATCTTTAGCTCATAGCCTAAGGTATCCTGCATGCTTTTTTGTGAGACCAATTTGAACTTATTGCATGATTCTGTTGGGCATGGCTTTGAACAATACCATATGCACACTAACCCGTCAATGGCCTGGTATTCTCTGGACTAAGGATGCAGTTTAAATGTCATGTCCTCATAATCTTAAGTGTCAATAATTTGCCCTTTATGTGGGGTTCAGCTTGTTACATGAGTATGAAGGGAGACTGACCTCAGAACAAAAGTACTTACTGAAAGGATGAGACTGTGTTCTGTCATCCTTCCTTTCTATGAGGATAGAGCAGAGCTTTGGTACCTCTTCTGTCTTGCTTATAAAGATACTTCAAATATGCAGCATGTTTATTTCATATAAAGAGGTGGGGAGTGGAAAACATACTTGTCTAATGAAATTAAGATGGGTCTTAGAAGCATTTATGAAAACAAACAACCAATTTTTAGTTCTTGCTTTAAAATTTTTACTTATTATTTGAGAACTGCATACTTCAACACAGTGTGTTTTGATCATAGCCAGCCCTTGATCCTCTCCTCTAATTTTCTGAGATCCCCCTACACACATCTCTCCCAACTTCATGTATTCTGCTTTTTCCTTTTAATTTTTAAAAACATAATTCAATGGGTCCACTTGATGCTGCTTGTATGTCTATGGGCATAAAGCTGTCCACCAATGAATAGGCAACCTATCAGGAGCCATATCACTGAAGAAAATTGACTCTCCCTCTACTAGCACCTTGTCTACTGCCTTGTATTTCCTTATCTAGTGGTGGGGCTGTGAGTCCTTCCTCTAGTCATGCTGGATTGTCAACCAGCTTGATTTTGTGCACGTATTTGTTTAGACTACCACAGCTGTTGAGAGTTCATGAGTTCAATAGCCCTTCCATGTTTAGAAGACACTAAATCTCAATAGTCTAAGTCCATTTCTACTCTCCTCTTCAAGGATGTTTCCTGAGAACCGAAGTGTGTGTGTGTGTGTGTGTGTGTGTGTGTGTGTGTGTGTGTAACATAGATGTCCCATTTGGGGATGAACGTTCCATAGTCCCCAATGTTCTTCACTTTGATCAGTTGTATTCTCTGTATTTACCTCCATTCACTGCAAAAAGAAGTGTAATCTATAGGCATAAAATTAAATATTTATAAGGCAGTTGACTACTATATCAACTTAGCAAACTCAAAGTAGTAAATTCTCCTTTGCTGTTTGCCTGTGACTTCTCCAGCCAAGAGTTTTTGGCCAACTTTAAAGAATTAGGCATGAGTTCCCTTCTAGTTTGTAGTCCTTAAATCTATTTAGAGAGATGTTGATTGCAGTTAAGATATTTGTGCCACCCTTGAACAAATGAGAATATCTTGATAGACCATTAATTATTGTACTGTACAGGGCTCATAGCTGGATAGGACTTGTCTACTTTGGAAGCTGCATAACAGTTTCTGGCACTTTTGAATTTTGTTGTTGTTATAAAGACAGGGTTTCTCTGTGTAGTTTTGGTGCCTATCCTAGATCTCCTCTGTAGCCCAGGCTGGCCTTGAACTCATAGAGATCCAACTGGCTCTGCCTCCCAAGTGCTGGGATTAAAGGCATGTACCACCACCGCCTGGTCACTTTTGAATTCTTATCATCAGCAAAGAGGCTCCTAGATCAGTACTGGCTTGATTTTACCAAGACCTGTCACTGAAATGAAGCAAGCAAATGTGCAGACATGGAAAATATGCTGAGTGAGGTAACCTAGACCCTACAAGCAAACAACACATGTTTCTGTTACATGCAGGTTTAACTTTGGAGTTTTAGATTTGTATATACAACTTAGAGTACCACACAAAACTTAAGTCCAAGTAGATCCAAAGACCTCAACATAAATCCAGTTACTCTGAACCTGATAGAAGAGAAAGTAGGAAGTAGTCTTGAATCATTGGCACTGGAGATCACTTTCTAAATATAACACCAGTAGCACAGACACTGAGAGAAACCATCAATCAATAGGACCTGTTGAAGATGAGAAGCTTTTTGCAGAGCAAAGGACATGGTCAACAAGACAAAGTGACAGCCTCAGAATGGGAAAAGGTCTTCACTAACCCCACATATGACAGAGGGCTGATATCCAGAATATATAAAGAACTCAAGAAATTAGACATCAAAATGCCCAACAGTCCAATTAAGAAATGGGCTATAGAACTAAACAGAGAATTCTCCACAGAGGAAGTTCAAATGGCTGAAATACATTTAAGGAATTGCTCAACATCCCTAGTTATCTGGGAAATGCAAAGCAAAATGACTCTTAGATACCACCTTACACCTGTCAGAATGGCTAAGATCAAAACCAGAGAAGACAGCTTATGCTGGAGAGGATGTGGAGCAAGGGGAACTCTCCTCCACTGATGGTGGGAATACAACCTTGTACAGCCATGTTGGAAATCAATATGGTGCTTCCTTAGAAAATTGGGAATCCATCTCCCCCAAGACCCAGCTGTAGCACTCTTAGGCATATACCCAAGGAATGCTCAAACATACCACAAGAGCATTTGCTCAGCTATGTTCATATCAGCATTGTTTGTAATAGCCAGAACCTGGAAACAACCTAGATGCCCTTCCACTGAAGAATGGATAAAGAAAATGTGGTACATATACACAATGGAGTACTACTCAGCAGAGAAAAACAATGACATCATGAGGTTTGCAGGCAAATGGATGGATCTAGAAAAAATCATCCTGAGTGAGGTAACCCAGACCCAGAAGGACAAACATGGTATGTACTCACTCATAGGAGGATAACTAGACTGCTACACAACTCCAGGGAGGCTACCTAGAAAATGGGACACTAAGAAAGACACAGGAATTGCCCAATGACAGACAAAGGGATGAGATCTACATGTACAACCTGGACAACAGTGGGAGTAATGAAGGGCAAGGTTTGAGGGAAAGAAAGCTTAGGGAAGCAGGAGATCCCACCTGGATTAAGAACAGAAAGGAAGAACAAGGAATAACAGACCATGATAAATGATGACCACATGAGAACAGGAATAGGCAGAGTGCTGGAGAGGTCCCCAGAAATCCACAATGATACATCCTCTATAGACTGCTGGCAATGGTCGAGAGAAAGCCTGATCTGACCTAGTCTGGTGATCAGATGACCAAACACCCTACCAGTTGAGCTGGAACTCTCATCCAATAACTGATGGAAGTGGATGCAGAGATCCTCAGCCAGGCCCCAGGTAGAGCTCCAGGAGTCCAGTTGTCGAGAAAGAGAAGGAACTATAAGAGTGTGAATTGTTGAGACAAAGATTGGAAAAAGCACAGGTGTAGTGGATTAGGATAGGACACCTTTTGGAATGATCCTTGTAACATGCCACCTACCCATGCCCTAGACTTCCCTGGATTTTACTATGTGTTTTTTGCTTGATATTGTTTACACTTATTGTAATTCCAACTTATCTAAGTCATTATCCCTCATTACTCCTGGACAATATTTGATAACCATCTCTTTGTATATAGTCTTGTATTAGGTTAGAACTTTCTTATTTAGACAAAAGGGGGAGATGTATTGGATAGCCATCCCAGCATTGGCCTGGAAGTTCCAACCCCCATTGAGGCTTCGGTAATGATCACGCCCACAAGGCGTGGCTGAGGAGGGAGCTGAAGACTGGGGATCAAGAGGAGGTCGCTCTCTTGGTGCTGGGACGCTGGACGCTGGATGCTGGAGGTAGACCGAGCAGAGTTCTCTAGAGAACACCGCCAGACTGCACTATACCTTTGCCAGACCCTGCAACCTACCCCTTCATTTGTAAGATAGCCGACAAAATAAACCTCCCTTTTAACTACATGGAGTGGCCTAAATAATTTCACCAATACGCAGGGACAAATAGCCAAACAAATGGAAGCACATGTATTATGAACCAAAGGCTGTGGAGCCCCCAGCTGGATCAGGCCCTCTCGATAAGTGAGACAGTTGAATAGCTTGAACTGTTTGGGAGGCATCCAGGCAGTGGGACCCAGACCTGTCCTTAGTGCATGAGCTGGCTGTTTGGAACCTTGGGCTTACACAGGGACACATGCTCAGCCTGGAAGGAGGGGACTGGACCTGCCTGTACTGAATCCACCAGGTTTAAATGAATCCCCAGGGGAGTCTTGGCCCTGGAGGAGATGGGAATGGAGGGTAGGGGCTGGGGGGAGGGTGGGGGGGGGGACAGGAAGGGGAAGGACAGGGGAAATCATGGCTGATGTGTAAAATTAAAACACAAATATAATAAATAACAACAAAAAAAGAAGTTAGAAAATCATAAAGAGATCATTGGAGGAGGAGAGGAGGAGGAAGAGCTAAAGGAGGAATAAGATAGAGAATACTAGTATAAAGTGAAGAAGAGGAATAACTTAAGGGGTAAGATTTAAGTGGGAAAGAAAGATTGGAGAGTAAATCAGGTGGTGTGGGGTAAACAACACTAAGTTTATTTGAAAGGGCCACATGGAATCCTACTGTTTTATAAGCTTTCTAAAACTAGTTACATATTTAGATCTTGGTTTTAAATAATGATGATGTTCTCTCAGAAGCCATAATTTATCAAATAAGGAAAAGAAGAAGAAGGAGGAGGAGGAAGAGGAAGAGGAAGAAGAAGAAGAAGAAGAAGAAGAAGAAGAAGAAGAAGAAGAAGAAGAAGAAGAAAATGAAGAAGAAGAAGAAGAAGAAGGAAAAAGAAGGAGAAAGAAGGAGAAAAAGAAGAAAAGCCTTGTGCCAGACAGGCATGGGCCACCTCTCTGAATTGTTGGTCAGGGAATCCAAGATACTCCAAAAACAATACAGTATATTGCCAGTCCTCTTGTTTCCTAAAGGAACTTGAGGGAAATAACCTACTACTGTTTTTAAATTTTAATTAAATATGAGTTTCTCTTATATGGGGAATAATACAGAGTTTTGGGATGTTTAGAACAGGAAGAAGGCCTAGTATCTTTACCAGCATGCTCTGTCTGTTTCCATTTCAGGGTTGAAAAGACTTTATACCTAATTGGTGTACTAAGGCCAATTAGTGTTTTAAATTCACAGAATGCAAATAGAATTCAAAAGTTATATATTCTTTTGGAATTGTGAGAATAAGGAGTAGATTTGGGGACAAGGGTTCTTCCCCTTGCCATTGAACCTTACTAATGAAACAGGATGCTTGAATTCTGTGAATTCATTGTTAACCTCGTTGTAGCTTAATGATGACCATGGACAAAGAGGCTAACATTGTGGTACTGTTGATTTTCATCTTGATTTGAAAAAAATTATATGTTTAATAGTTTTTATTTAAAACACTTCGTGGGTGCAATGTATGTCACATTCTGTCGGAGCTTAGAAGATGAAAATGTTAAAGCAATGCTTTCCCTTTAAGGAGATCTCAGGGTAGAGTGATGGGAGTAAGTATACATACACTAGTTATCAGGGGGCTCTGGCTCCTAAGCCAGGAGATAAGCAAGCATAAGGATGTGAGGACTTCACAACACACACACATACACACACACACACACACACACACACACACACACACGCATGCACACATGCACATGCACACACACAGGCACACTCACATGTATGCATGCACATACATACAAAATGGGAGATTAAGTTAAGTTCCTATTAGGAAAGATGTTTCTACATTATATCTTTTGAGTGTTAATTATATTTATCACTTTTGTACTAACAGAATTTAGCTATGTATACTTATTGGGTAAATGAATTATTGAATGAATGAATAATCCTGTGAGTCACAAGAATCAGAACTGTGTTGTGATCTTTATGACTGGTCTGGCCCATAGCCCTGGGATTTTTATAAAATCAATTATATACCCCCAGGATTTCTGTCATTTAAGGATTAGGATGTAGTAGTTGGTAATTATGTGTCTGGTGGTTGGGTTGGAATCAAACTAGTTGTATCTTCTCTCTGAGCAGGGTTGTGTGTATGAATACAAAATATCAGCAGAATGACATAAGGGTACAACAGGGCAGCTAGTGAATGAGAACCACTTGGGGAGTGGTTTCTGATCCCTCCTGTGAGAATCTGTCCAGTTCTACACTGTATATCTGCTGGGGAATATTCATGGGGGAGACAAGACAATGCCCAGCATGGAGGTCTGTGGTTTGCTTACCTTTATTGTTCTTTTTTCTATTGCCACTTCAAATGTCGTTATTTCAACATTTCCCTGGCAAACTTGACAGAAGCCATCTAGTCTAGCCTAATTCACAACAAAATATGACTATTCTTATTACTTAAGGCTGAGGATACACTGGTTGATTGACATGCCAGAGTGCCTATTGTGGTCTCAGGCAGAGGCTCTTGAGGTGATGGGATGCCTGTGGATGCTAGAGCACTTGGGCCCTTTGGTCCACCACTTTTATGAAAGGTTGTTTGCCCTCCAAAATAACACCTGAAGGGGAACTCTTTTTCTCTTGGCTCAGACAAAGAATCAGAAGGAAAAGCTTCTTTGCCACATCTTCAGTATTGTATTTGATTTTTCTTACTAATATAAAAATTTGGAACCAATTGGCTGTTATTTAGCTGATCTTTTACAGGGACTACAGAGGGCTAGGCAACCTCTCAGAGTAAAAAAAAAAAAAAAAAAGACATTTAAGGCAAGAATGGTAGAATTTCTCTTGAAAAATCTCAGTTACTTCTGGGAACAGGCAGCAAAGCACCTGGGATATTTCAGCCTAATCTTCAAGAATCTAGCCAAGATTTACAGCCAGTTTGCATACACCTCTCCTTTTCTATGGGCCCAATACTGCCATGAGGCACTTTATCAAATGTGACTTCATTGGAACACCCCAGCATCTGGCAGTGTAGATAGGATCATCGTCCATGAGCAAATGAGGATGCTGAAGCTCAGAGAAATGTTCAAGACAGACAACATAAGAGCAAAGACTGTGAGATCAAATAGAGGAAGATACTAGAAATCTGTAAGGTTTGACCAATAAGGAACCACTACGGTTTGTAAGAAAGTGTTGGGATGCTAATGACTTAGTATATATTGATGAGTGCCCCTCTGTGCTCACCCCCTCCTAACCTAAAGAAGACCCATCCCTGAATTTTAATTCACAGTATGTTTGAAAAAGAAGACAATGAAAGCTTGAAAGAATTAGGGACTAATTAAAAAGGAAGATGTAAGGCAAATTGTACTTGCCATTGGACATTAACCAAGTGATGAAAGGCAGAAAGTTACAAAGGGCTTCTTGGTTATGCAGAGACAAGGGGCTAAGTCATTGCAGGTAGATGGCACAGTCTGAGCAAACAGGGAGAGGTAAGAATGTGCCTGGCCTGTCAAAGAGAGGCTGCAAAGTAGGAAAGGCTACAGATTCCTTCAGCAAATTGGCTAGACTCTACTGTCTTGCTAACTCCCTTTGTAAATCCCACTCTAATTGGCATAAATCTCTGATCCTTTGTTCTACTAGCAGAACTAATAGCCAAAGTGAAGGGGAGCGGTAACATTTTGCCTAGAAAATTATGCAAACTCAAAGCTGCAGACATTTGAATAGAAGCAGAGACCTCTTTTCTACTGAAGAGCCAGTAGCCATATGCTCAGCCGGGAACATACTCTAAAGTATGTACAGCTAGAGCAGGACATGGAGGCCCAGCTCTAAGCTGTAAATGCATTGTTTAGTGTCTAGTAACTGTATCCGGTAAAGTCTCTGGAAATGAACCAGCCCTGTTCCCATTGATCTGTTTTTCAATTTTCTGTTGTTTGCTTGAAGAGCCTGATTTTACTTTGCCCGAAGTAAGTCGTTCGAGTAATCACCAAATCCAGTGAAACCCCTCAGTCATAGCTTTTCACACTGTGGCTTGATTCCCAGTCTTCAGATTATTACTAGGCTCCTCACCACTCAGAGACCAAGCTTCTGTTTGGGTAAGGGACTCAAGAGCTGAATGCCAGGATGCTGGGGATTCCATATCACACTGGGGGCTGGCAACAGCCTAAAAGGAAAAGGGTTGTTTTAACTAACAGATTTCCACCTGTGCTTATTAAAACTCCATCTCAAGATACAGCACTCACCATTCACATTACCCTTGCTCAACATCCCTTTGAAGACCAGTTTCCTCATCAGGATGTGAGGATAAAGAGAAATCACCCCCACTAAGGGGCATTAGAGATATCTGTAGGGTTCCAGAGATGGTTCACTTGGCAAAGTACTTACACTGCAAGAACAAAAACTTGGGTTTGATGTCCATAACCCACATAAATAGCTAGCAGGGTACTGTGCACATATAAGCCCAATGGAAGAGAGGCTGATAAAGGAGAATTCTTGGGGCTCACTGGCTAGGTGTCCTAGATTACTTGGGTATTTAAAAGTAAGTGGAGGAAAGCCAGTTTGCTCAGCCTTGATGCTGCTGGGAGGGGCCTGGCCCTGCCTCAACTTGATATGCCAGGCTTTGTTGACTCTCCATGGCAGGCCTTACCCTCTGTGAGTGGATAGGAAGTGGGGTGGGGGAAAAGCAGAGGGTGGAAGGAGGACAGGAGGGAGGGGGAATTGTGGTTGGTATGAAAAATGAAAAACAATTAAAATAAAAAAATATATAAAAAAGTAAATGGGAGAACCTGTTTTAAAATACAAACAAACAAAAAGTATTGGTCGAGCATGAAGAATGGCATTTGAGTTTTTTCTCTAGCTTTGGCATACATGTACACACATGTGCATGTGTGTGGGCACACACACACACACACACACACACACACACACACACACACACACACAAACACACACACACACACAGATGGTTTTAGTTTCCAAAGTTTAATGCTCCAATAATGAGCCACCTTAAGGGAAAACTTTAGCAGACTAGAGTAGAAGTCAAAAAAACTATTCTCTAGACAGTAAAGAAGTCAGGCTTTGCTGGCTCTGGTGTCTCTATTGCAGCAATTCAGCTGCCCCAGTTCATTTCATAAAGATAGCTACAGATAACAGAGACCAATGGGAATCATTGGATGCCAATCAAAACTCACTATAAAAAGAATCAAATTTCAAACAGTTTTCATGTGCCATAAAATAAACTTTTTCATTTGTTTTCACACTTTCTAACATTTAAAACGTTGAAGGCAAATTAAAACAGATGTATCCCTCAGGTTGTGAAGTGACCCTTGGACAAGGGTGCACTGGGAACTTCGTCCAGGCTGATTCTCTTAAAAACACCATCTCAGCTTTTGACAGTGTTGTGATTGCATGAGGCTTCTCCCTGAGTGGCTTATATGCTATCATGAAGGCATGGCCTCTAGCTTTTGGTGCTTTTGAGAAGTGACTGAATCATGAGGAATCTTTCCTTATCAGTGTACTTATCCATTCATAGATTTATAAATGGATGGTTCATTAGAAGGTGAAGGGATGTTAGAAGAGGGGCCTCATTGTATGCATTCAGACCCGGGCACATGCCCTAATGTATATACCCTGCCCCCAGCCTCTTGCTTATCCTCCTTGTGGTCCACTAGGAAATGAATGACTTATTCATTCACCACACCCTCTGTCCTGCTGTACTTTTTGCCTCAATACAGGTCTCAAAACAATTGAACTAGCCTACTAGACTGAAGCCTCTGCAACTGTGAGCCAAAATAGCTCTTTACTCCACAACTTCATTTCATTCAGTTGACTTATCACAGTGTCAAAAAGTGTAATTCATTGGACACTGCTTCTGCCTAGAAGTCACTTCTTCAAATGTGTCTCCTACATCGTACTGAAAATATACTTTCTATAAAATGACTGAGAATCTGTCTCATTTCTTTTGCCAAGCTTACTGAAATATAAATTACATACCAAAATTTGCACTTGCTTAATACATACATTTTGATGTATACCTTATCAATAAGCTACAAAGAATGTTCTGTAGGTTTTGGAGTAAGAACATTTAAGATGAGATCTACCCTCTTGACATAGTTTAAAGTACACAAAACCATTTACTGACCTAGGCACTTGGTGAGCATGTTGTAGAACTTCTAGAACTCAGTCATTCTGCATAAATGAAACTTGATATTTATAGCCATTGAAGAATCCTCCATTCTCCTCTCCCAATCCCTGGTAGCCACCATTCTGCCCTCTGTTTATGAGCTTGATTATTTTTTGATACCTGTTGTGAATGGCATTATGAGGAACCAGTTCTCTGTGGACTTTTCACTTAACACACTGTCTTCTAGGTTCTTAGAGTGTTGTCACAAAAAGCCCATTTGTCATTAATATAGGGGTATCCTCTGTTCTTCCTTTGCCTTTATCTGCCTGTTTTTGAGACAGGTTTACTCTGTAGACCAGGGTGTCTTGACCTAGAAGTTACCATGGAATCAACATTGACTTTTAACTCAAGCTTTAATATCTCAAATTCTGGGATTACTAGGAGAGGCTAACATACTTATTCAAGTGCTTGACATCTAAAAGACTTTGCAGCATTGAACCCACATATCTAGAATCTAATCATATGCTTCAGCAGGGACATACTCTGACCTGTTGCACCCTCACTCCAGTGGACACATTTCAACACAGGTTATACTCTGCAGTTGCTCTCCTGGCTGTGGTAAAATTTGAAATTTGGATTTCACATCTATAATTTTATAACCACTTTATATTTTTTCAATATCATTTTACAAATACAAAAAATGTGGAGATTAGATCCTAAGTACCTGTTCACTTATCATTTGAAATTCATGAAAATTATTTTGTTGTCACTGGGATTTAGAGCTGACCTTATTATTGCCCTTCTCAGATCCATTCTACTTCCTTTCCCACAGATACTTCTGGAATAAGTGTTGAAGCTTTTTATGCTTAACTATATATATTGTATTGATTTGTGTGTTTTTATACTTTTTGGTCATTTCAGTGAGTAAGTACCCACATTGTTCTATATATTTTCAAAGTATATATAATTAAAATAGGCAATAGCAGTGACTTATATGCTTATTTCTATCATTGTTTCTAACTCAGGGTCTGTCCATGTGGTTCATGCATTTTTCATGATCATGGCATTTTGTCTTTGAATGAATAGGTACAATTTATGTATTCTACTATCAGTAGACATTTACATCGCTTCTAGTATTGTCTTTTTACAAATAGTATCTTACTGTTGCACATGCCTCCAGTTAAATTAGTGGAACACAGTTTCTGATCTGCACACAAACTCAGAAGTGGAATTGCTGAGTCATGGTGACCAGTAATATGTTAATATGCACTGATAATGCGACTTAATTTTTTGCACAACTTCCTAATCTTTTTTAATACCCATTGTCTACAAGGTTAGATGAGAAGCCTTTTTAGCCTGAGAAGTGCAGATTTGCAATGGTCTTAGTATCATCCTCCATAGCCCTATGCATGATCTTGCCTGTGCATAATTGGTCCTCAGCAGATGTGAGTGATGCAGTAAGACTGGTCTTGAGACTGTTTAAGAACAGGTGCTGGGTTTCTACACATTTTTGATTCTCCTCTTGTTTTGTTTGGTTCAGGGTTTCACACAAACAGTGAACTATAATGTCATTATAATGACACAAAGAAAAAAGGTGTCTCTCAGGACTCTTCTAAATTCTTTCCTTGCTCATCTACAAGTCCTTCCTTACACTGTATCCTCTGGCTCCTGACTTAGGTTTCAATAGGTTTGAAGACCACACTTTCTGAGTCACCATTAAGAGCTCTAATTTAAACTCACAAAAGGACTTACTTTGATAAAAGAATCAAAATTGTTTGGACAATGATTTCCTTTAACTCATGTTTTAAAATTTGGCTTTATTGTTTTTGTTTTTAATTAAACTTTTTTTTAATTTCATACATTAGTGTAGTATGTACATCATTGCTTGCTTGCACTCTCTCACTCCCCCTCCAATTAATGACATTTTCTTTAGCTTTATTACTTTGCTGTGTTAGGTCCAGTAGTTAGGTCTCAGTTTCCCTTTTCATTCCATCCTCTGTCCATATTTTCAATGCTTTGAATCCCCTTCTTTCTACTGCCTCACCAAAACTCTTCAGCAGCCAACACAGACTCTGCCTGCAGGTTTTGCTGTTGATCCCCCTGCCTGTTTCTATTAAGATCTAGTTCATGTCTCACTTTTGCTCAATACAATTTTCCTTGTAGCCGCTGACCTCCTTTACCACTAATCCCATCTACAGCCTAATGGGAGAACAATCAGGTGGCCTGAATGCACACCAACAGACAAGCATCCTGCCTGAATATTTGGAAGCCAGCAGCTGCTGCCCACTAATGGCTGGCCTTTGCAGAACACTGTTCTTCTTTGATCTGAAATCCATCCTTTTCTGTTTCCTTCACAAAACTAGGGGAGGCAGGCCTCTTTAGGCAAGAGACAAGAATACATATGGGGAGCCAAGCCTTTTAGGGGAGAATTGAGCTCTTAAAGGACATTTATCAGTGTGCACATATTGCTATTCTTGCAAGAGCACTTGTTATTACTTTATTTGACTAGGTATCCTGATAGCCAACTATTAACAAATCAATGGTTTAAGAGTTCTAGAGGCAAGTTAGGACATAAGGAGTCAATCCTCCATTGAGCGGAATCTTATATTCTTATACCTCTACTATCTTCTGTGAAGAAAGGTCAACAACTGCAGTATACATACATATATTTGTTGTCTAAGTCATTGTCAGAGCAGCATTGGAGGTGTCAATGGTGGTAGTAATGTTGGAGGGTGAGGGACAGTCAGAGACAGAAAAAGAATAAGAGACAGACAGAAAGTTAGATGGAAGGTTATTTAGTTACTGCCCTTGGCCTCAGTATATATCTGCCCCCTGAAAATTCTAGCGCTAGCTGTGGTTTCTGATAATCACTTGTGTCTTAGAATATGAAAGGCAACAATACTGTCAATAAATGGAAGAAAATATCCCATACTATTAAAAAAAGTGCTTTCAGTGGGGATTTATATTTTCATCTATAGATTGTTGTATTCTTCAAGTGTTTATATAATGAGAATACATTCCTTATAATGAACAAAAGGGAAATAATTTATCAACTCTACACTTAACATCTTCTAGATATTAAAAGGGAAGAACTGCTTTTGCATCAATGCTAAGAATGCTGTGGTTTATGCTCACTCCACCTTTGAGCCTGTAACTGAAAGGAAGGGAGTATCTCACCTATCCACCACCACTTCCCTGTGCTAAGCATTGCCTGGAGTCACTTGGCACTACATCATTTCGGATAAACATTCCACTGGCAGCCAATAAAAGATAAGAATGCAAAATGGACCAATCCTACTCATAAAACACAAATTCAGGAAATTGGTACATAGCACTTTCTGATGAAGCTGTGCTCTAAATAATTTCTTCAAGGTCATTTGGTTAATTTATGCTGCATTTGTAAGTTATTGTATATTTTAAAAATTAATGAAAGATTTAATTATGGCAGGTTTGCCTGTGACCTTTTGTGCAATGACTTCATCATAAATCTGCAGGCATTTCAGAACTGTTTTTGAGGTTTCTAATAATTTCTTCTCAAATTAATGACATCCACTCAGTGAAAGAAGTTGAGGCTGGGAAAAAAAATGAGTTGAGATTTGTGGTTTCCTAGCAATGGCTGATTCTGAGGGCCGGGTGGAGGTGGTGGAGGAGATGGTGTGTGACTCTCCAGAATCCACAGCAGCAGGTTTAACTGTTTACCTAGTGGTATGAAAAATAAATCCAGTGTGTCAATAAATGAGAAATGGCATGTATCCAGACTGCGTCACTAAAGGTTTGGGTCACACTTATCTTTATGTGAGTGGTGAGAAACACCTGGAGCAATTAGATACCTCCTGTTCTTCCCTGATATACATAGAGTTTATTATTTTTTTTTTTTTTGCTTGTAAATGAGGGATCTTGCTTTTCTTCCAGCTTGTGTTCACCTGTGAGGCCCAATATAGACTTCATCAATCTGTGACCTTCGCCCTGTTCTGTGGCTCAGTAAGAACAGCCACACTGTCTCAAGGGGACATTCTCATTTCCCCTGAGCCCAGAACACACTTCTGTCTGTGCCTATGTCTATTTACTTGATCTAACAGAGTCAAGAGAAAGGCATCTCAGAGGAATGCCACATCTATGCACAGTCAGATCCTTTGCCTAAGAAGAGACTGGAGTTTACAGTTGCTCTTATAAGGGAAGCTGGGGTTGGGAAATCTCGGCCTCTGGAAGGTGCCAGAACCTGGGAGAAAGGGCATCAAAACTGAAAAAGCAGGTCTTGGCTCCTGGCTGAAGGCTTCTGGGGTTACTGTAAGCCCTGGATGTGATCAGTGTCCTCTCTGCCGCCCCCCCCTCAGATGCAGATAATCATGGTGCTGCTGTCATGTGCGTCTGTGACTGAACTTGAAGGATAGGAATGTTTCCCATGAAAAACCTTCAGCATGGCAAGAATTAGACACCAGGAGACCTGTTTTCTAGTTTGTTCTCTTCTTGAGCAGGCCAATGTTTTGTGCAGGCCTTACTTTCTTGATGGTTTATGAAGGAATTGGGCCAAAGGTTCATCCCCCAAGACTGTTTCAGCCCTAATGCTTTACAATCCTGTTTGTTCTCTTTCATGCCTCAGGGATTCCCAACTGGAGACCAGGGCAATAAAGACTGTCATAGTTCAGGGTCAAGTGTGTAATTCTCCACACAGTATAGGTTTGAGACAAATAGGATCATAATTGGGCCTTTCTAGTTATAAACTCCCTACAGATTTTTTCCTTTCTTCCTTCCTTCAACTGTGCTTTCAAGTTTATAAATTTCATGGTGTTCCTGCCTTTTGTGCAAACAAGCTATTTAGAGCTTGAGGTAAGAGCCCCCCACCCATGTTCAAGCCTCAGTGCCAAACTGTGCAGTCAAATGGCTGCTAATGAGTCACAAAGCTCTTCAAAGCCCAGGGCTGGGGACTGTGTGTGAACAATGGCCGCCAGTATATGCACTTCAGTCTGACTATCATCTGCTGGCTGTGCTGCATTGTTACATGACTCCTCCAATTTCTTTGAATCTCAGTTTCCTCATCTGTTAAGTTGGAATACATGAGGTAATCTACACAAAGCGGTTAGCATATTCTAAAAGTTTGATAAGTAATCCTTCTTGTTGGCATAATTGTTATGTTTTGACTGAATTTTGGTTATAATTAACTGTTTGCAAACTCTCACATTAGAGCTTATGCTTTTATGTGTGTGTGTGTGTGTGTGTGTGTGTGTGTGTGTGTGTGTGTGTATACTATCTGCCCCCTAAATTCTCAGTCGTCCAACCAAATAGATAATGCAAGTAATCCCAATCATCATACTATAATTGCTGTGTATTTGTGTATGCCTGTGTGGGTCTGTTTGTGTAGATTCACATGTGTAAAAATACATGTGGAGGCCAGAAGACAACCTTAGGTGTCAATTCCTCAGATACTGTTCACATACTATTTTGAGACATGCTCTTTAGCCAAAAACATGACAAGTAGGCTATACTGGTTTACCAGCAAGCCCGGGATCATTCTGCATCCACATATCTAGGATTATAGGCATACCCTACCATACCCAGATGTTTTTATGTGAATGTTGGGTGTCTAAATCAGGTCTTCATACTTGCATGTCAAGCACTTTACCAATGAGGCTGGTTCTTCCACCTTTATTGAAACTTAGATGAATCCGTATAGAAGTTAGTTTAGCCATCCTTGATAGAAGAAAAGCAAGCTGAAGAGAATCATGTTCCCCTTCATGGAAGGAAATAAAATTCCAGTTATGTACAAGGCAGTGAATGGTACCACAACAAACAAAGACAGAAGGAGGCTAAAGTTTAGAAGCTCAAGGTAATGATTCTTTGCATGAGGTTTGCTACTAGATCATGTGGCAGTACCTTGGGAGTTGACTACATGGAGATTGAATTTGTAGACAGAAATGGGATTGGTAGCAAGAAATCAAAGGGGATTTACATGTATCTGGTGAATATGAGAGATTTGTAGAAGTTCTATCTGAAGACTGGGAATCTATCTGGTGGTAACACAGAGAAGTGAGTTGAGGACTGGGTCTCTACTAATACAGAGATTGCTAGCCTGAGGAAGTAGCAGAGAAATTCTAGAAAGAAATTAGAGTCAGAATTGCCCTTGATCTTTTGCTGGAGATGTTATTCAGACAAATAAAAGTAAGACTTAGTGGGTATAAGAATTTCTAATGAAGATGAAGTTTCTGAAGAAGGGGAAAGAGATGTGATTATAAGTTGGTGAGTTTAATTCAGAGTTCCTTTGAAAGTCACTCTTCAGTCAAGGTCACAAATACGATCTCCAAAGGATTTCTTTGAACATTTCTAGTGCATTTTTCGTAATAA
This sequence comes from Onychomys torridus, assembly GCF_903995425.1. Classification (NCBI taxonomy): domain Eukaryota; kingdom Metazoa; phylum Chordata; class Mammalia; order Rodentia; family Cricetidae; genus Onychomys; species Onychomys torridus. The sequence continues at coordinate 167,377,599 of NC_050443.1, forward strand.
CTCCTTGTTCTCCTCATGAAGGTTTGTGGCCAATCACTATCTTCTTAAAACTTCTCTCTGATGTCATAACTATGTATAAAAGCCCTTGTAACCAGAGGTCCAGGTGAATCAAATGACTATGCAGAGGAGAGTCAGGTGACCCAGAGCCTTTCCTTCGGAAAGAGGTAAACATCTTTATAGAGCTTACATCTTTAATTACATTTACTGTGGCATTGTTTCCATCAAAATTATAGCAATTATATACCCTGATCCCATTTGAAATCATTTAATTAATGAGTAGCTACCTCTCTGTGTGTTTGGAATTCTAATGAAGTCTTTTCTTTTTGTGAGTCACATCCCTCCTCAAATTAATCACCCTTTTTCTTTGAGAAAGGTTTACTTAGTCTGGATGGTGGATTGAAGCAGGTTTGTTATTTAATGTCCCAGAAAACAACATTTTTATAGAAATCCTAGCACAGTTGAGGATGACCAGAGACAGAGTAACTTCTATTCCTTCTTCTCCAAGATTGCTTTAATTCTTGTAAACATCAAGGGACATCTGACTCAGTCACAATCTCTGACCCAGAAATGAAGCAGATAAAGCTATGGTAGCTGTGTTGAATTTTGTTTGATTAATTCTATTCATTAATCAACCAAGAACTATATTAATTTAGTACCTGTTATATGAAAGAAGTGCCCGTGGAAGCAAAGATGGATGACTGTAATAGACAGATAAATCTACTGATTGGAAGGTTAACAAGATATGGACAACTTGTCTATCTAGGGGTAGACACAAGAAAATACATTCTCAGAAGTTATCTCGAAAAAGCCACATTGTGCCTCCCATCTTTTTGTGTTCATTCCACTGAACAAGAGTCAGCTTTTAAAAGAAAGTTGAAGATTTCAGGAAGGTTTTTGTTCAAGTTTACCTAGTTAATTTCAAGGCCAAGGAGGACTAGGAACAATTAGATCTTCTAATTTCTCTGCTTTCTCATTTTTCTATGGTTCCCAGACCAACAGTAAAGCAAGAGCACAGGGCTGTTTGTGACCAGTGTCTTGTTAGCAGTATAGCTATCAGGCATGGAAGTTGTTTTTGACGAAGATTGAAATGGCTTCTTAGGTTCAGAGAGCCCAAGATGAATCTGACATAGAGAGACAAACACATAAAAAATGCATGTGACAAGGTAAAAAGAAAAACAGAAGTATTACATTTTAATTGATCCTCCCCCACCGCTGAAAATCCATATAAGAAATGGCTCAGAAAATTCATTAATTTTGTCCCTGTGGTTAGGAGAACTTCCTCCGGGAACCAAAGGGCAAGGCACCTCTTTCCAGGCAGTCATCTATATTTATGGATGAGGTGTCTGCTTATTTCAAGGCTCAGTACAAAGAAGAAAAAAGATTGCCCATATTTGGGGTAAGTGTGTGCCTTGAAAAAAGATTGTGAGTCAAAACCACCAAAAGACCTTGATTTAATTATTGGGGAAGTCTGTAGAAATTCTGTCAATGAGAAGAGTGGTGATGGTAATGAACCTTTGTTGTCTGTGTGATTTTACAGATTTCACATGCATAATTTAACTTAATGAGAGTTACAATTGCATTGTCACTATGTTTCTTTGAGTTAAAAGGACATGACAACAAGGAGCTGGTGAGAAGGCTCAGGAGGTAAGGGCTCTTGCCACCAAGTGTGGCAACCTGAGATTGATTCCTGGGAATCTAAATGGTAGAAGGGGAGAACCAGCTCTTTCAAGTTGTTTATATGCACAAGCACACACACACACACACACACACACACACACACACACACACACACATACACACACACACACAAACACAGATTAATAACAACAATAGCAATAGTAACAACAACAATAATAATAATAATAATAATAATAATAATAATAATAATGATAAATATTTAACAGGTAACTTTTGAAGAACAAAGAATAAAATTCTGAAGAAGGGGTCCCAAAATACTACATTGTGGTAGTTATAAAGATGAGAAGTGATGCTGGTAGCAGTGGCTTTGGTCAAGCTGGAAACTGAAAAGTTTCAGGTTTAGAGCTCAAGGTAGACAGTGAAGCAGATTATCTTTTGTGGGAAAGAAGCTTTTTTAAAAAAAGACTTCTTAAATTGAAAACAATTTTAAATACAATATATTCAATCATGTTTTTCTTCTCCCCTAATTCCTCATACTTCTCTACTCCACCTTTATGTTCTTTCTTTCTTCTTCCTCTTAAAAAAAAAATCAGTGCTTAGACAGACAGACAGCATCATGATGGGGCACTAAGGAGAGAGAAGGCCCAGATGGCAGGATGCAAGTCCCTTCTTACATGTTTTCGTGGAATGGGAGGTCATATGCTACATGACTGGTGTGTAGATCACAAAATATGCTCTCAGGCTGTCTTTGAAAGAGCTATCAGGACAGTAAGGGCAGGGATCTAAATAAACAATTTGCTTTAGTTCTGTAAACCACAATAATCTGGTTTTGGGAATTATCACAATTCAACAAAAATGGAGGAGCTTTATAAAATGACAGAAACTCACTCTTTTTTCAAATGTCTTGAAAATTAAATTCACTTTGCAAATTCCTCATGTTTCTTTAATAGCCTTCCACACTTCCTTTCCAATTCTTTATCCCACAATGACTATTGCTAGAAACTGCTCTTTTCTTCCTTTCTTTTCTTTTTTTTTCTGAGACAGGGTTTCTCTGTGTAGCTTTGCACCTTTCCTGGAACTCACTTTGGAGACCAGGCTGGCCTCAAACTCACAGAGATCCACCTGTCTTTGCCTCCTGAGTGCTGGGATTAAAGGCATGCGCCACCACCGCCCAGCTGAAACTGTTCTTTTCTATAAAATACAAATACATCCAGAAGGTATCCATAACCTTATGAAGTTTCTATTTAGTTAAAAAAATAGTCTTGAGTAAAGATGCTAGAAAATTAAGAACCCCTGGATGACCCTTTTTCATCAGAGAAATTTTCATGCAACCCTGGTTTATAGGCATACAAAATAGGCATTCAAATCAGGCATTTACTGATAATAAATCAAGAAGAAATTTATTTTAATACAATTCCTTGATATACATACAATTTTGCCACTTATAAAGATGAAAACAAATTTGCATACTAATAAGATGGATATGCTGTTTATTTTACATGAAGAATTAAATCTTAACTGAGAATTTGGTACTGCAGGATGTAGAAAGCGTCTTCAGCATTTTCCAGCTTTGTTTGGTATTCTGACTTTATAAACCTCAAGGCTAAGAATGTTATTTCACATAAATGCATAGTGCAAAATGTCAGAAGTATATTTAGGGCTATTTTTGAAATTGTTGAAAATTTTGTGATAAACCCAAGCCAAAATTCATTTTTAAAATTTATTATGAAACTCTTTAGCAACTAAACCAAATGGTGATATCTTAAGTCAAATATTCTACCAAAGTATAATCCAAAGATAAACTAACTTGATACATACATGCTGAGAAATGATTGTAGGAAAAATACTGAAAGTCTTTGTTTTTGTAATTAATCCATTATGCTTTTGTAAGAGCATAAAACTCTGTTTGTGCAGTAAAAAAATATTTGAGATAATTTTCTCAAATCTTAACTAGATGTGGGAGGCAGCATTGGTCTAGGATTCTACTACAGAGTGTGATGACATGTTCAGCTCAAAAAGAGTATGTTGTGAGTTCAAAAACCAAGGCAGAATGGAAAATGCCTTCAGAAACAACTTGGATTCACTAAACATTTGATTCTGGATTAACTTTTGCTTATTACAGATTCATAAGTCTTTTAACGTTGCCAAATCATTCATGAGTCTCACCTTTAGGGGTGTGACCCTATATGGAGTTGTAACCCACTGTTTTATTTTTAATAATTTATTATTTTTGAAATTATAATGCAACCACATCATTTATCGCCTTTTCTCACCTCCTTCCAGCTCCTCCCATGCCTCCCCTTGTTCTCTTTGTAATTCATGGCCTTTTAGAGAAGCTGTCACCTTTATTGTTCGAATTTTGGTTTGAGGACATCATCATGATCAGGGACTTCAGAGAAATGCAAATATTTTGGCACCCAGAATGTACTAAGGAGAACCTCTCTAGGTGGGGAAACCTATATGTCAAAGTCCTTCTGAAAGGATTTCTTGATAACAGAAAATTTGAACATCTGAAGAAAAAGAGCTCATTGTTGCCAGAAATATTTCAGATCTCCTGAAGACCCTGACACCTAGCTTGGAAATCCTATCATTCTTTGGTAGATTCTGCATGTTCTGCTTTCCTCTGCTATAACCATGCACTTGAGTTGATATATGTACCACTTTGTTCTCCCCAAAAAGGTATGAGGAAAAAGCTTCCCCTATTATGCTGGCAATTATTTCTTAACTTTAGAGGAATAATTTTAGACGGTGAGGAGCTCATATCTGGGAACTTGATGTTTGTTGTTATTCATTAGAAGGAGGCTTGGAATGCTTTTTAAATTTTTTCAGTTCAGTGAAATTAATACAAAAATGATGAGTGTGATTTCTTTTGATGGTCTTGCCGCTGTCTTTGTCAGGTTCATATTTTCACTGATCTTACTGTGACACCTGTTTCACTAATGTTTAAGAAAGAGGTTATTAAGCACTTGGATATTAATTAATCTGTATTTTATATCCTGCTTATTTTCCTATGTGTGCTATCTGTCATTTCTTTAACTTCCTTAACAGTTATCAAATCATCAGATAATTAGTGTGATGTCAAACAGAACTAGAGAATCAAGGTCCACACAGAAGAAAGACTACGTGTATGAGTAGTCACTGACTGCCATAACTCATAATGTAGCACTGCCTGGAATACACTGAAAATTAGTGTTAATCAATTAAGTGTCTATATCAAGTTAGTCTGTGGGCATGTGCAGGAGGGATTGTCTTATTCATTCATACAAGTGGGCCCATCTTATTGTGGGTGGTACCATCCTTAGGTAGGTAGTCCTGAGATGTGCAAGAAACTTACCTAAGCATTATCCAGAGAGCGAACCAGTAAGAGCCAGCAAGCAATGATCTTCCATGATTTCTGCTTCAGGTTCCTGCCTTGACTTCCTTCCCTGACTTCCTCCAATGATGGACTACAACCTGGATTAGTAAGCCAATATACCCATTCCTCTCTGGGTTATTTTTGGTTAGACTGTTTTATCACAGTAACAAAAAGGTAACCAGAACAGTCACTAGTACATCATTATGTAGAGATAAGGCAAGACAATGAACTATTGTCTTCTAGAACAGATTGAAGGATAAGGAATATGGTAATATCCAAATATTACTAAGGGACTCACCTTGCTGGTCTTAGCTGAGACCCACCAAGATGAACAAAACTCATCATCCTAACAGTGTAAAATAACTATAATTTTGCCTTTGGCATTTGGAAGTAACCTTATGGGAAAGGATAATAGCATGCATCCAAGAATATGATTGATCAGTTTGGAGAAAGACCTGGGAAACACAGTGTGAAGCAAGAAGTTGAACAAACATGGATGAAAGGAATGTACCTGTTGAGATTTCATGAAAACCATCTGAACCAGTCTGAAAGACTGAACTGATCTGATGCCTGTGTTCAGTTGGAAAAATAAGCACTTCAAGGCTCAACTTCACTTAGGATGGATCAATAGCACATTCTGTTCAGTATCAACTCTGCTAAACGATAAAGCCTAGGCTTTCAGTTGCATGCTCACTAACTACTGCACCTGTTGCCCCATGATCATTGCTATTTATTAGAAAGTTATCTCACCCTTTACAAGTGTTCCTACTTTTGAGCTGCAAAGACTGCCACCCTATTTCTTTTCCCTTTTTCCAAGACATATCTGGGTTTACACCACTTTCAGCACAAAGATGAAACGAATCCTGTTGTCATCAACATTAGTGTCCTAGGGCTGTTGTAACAAAACATAAACTAGATGGCTTTAAATGGCATTTATTATCTTATAATTCTGGAAGCCAATTTCCAAAATCAAAGGATTATCAGGAGAACTTATTATTTATGTCTTCATTTTTTAAAAACACAAAATCTGCTGGTGTGTGCTGTAATGGGTAGCCATTCTAGCTTTGACCTGGAAGTTCCAAACCCCGTTGAGGCTTTGGTAATGGTCATGCCTACAAGGCAGGGCTTGAGAGAGGATGCTGAAGACCCGAGTTCCAGATGTCAGAGCTCTCTTGGTTCCAGGAACCTGGACGCTGGAGGTAGACTGAGCAGAGTTCTCCAGAGAACACTGCCAGACTGCACCATACCTTTCCCAGACCCTGCAACCTACTTATCCCTTCATTTGCAAGTTATGCCACTAAATAAACCTCCTTTTTAACTACGTGGAGTGGCCTTAATAATTGGAAAAGCTTATTTTTTTATCAGAATGGAAGGTTTGGATTTAAAGATGACATGACATGTAAGAAAGGATGAGGACATATTCACACCTTATTCAAGACCACCCACCACTCAACTCAGTCTTTTTCAATAGTGCTTAAACTTTGGCAACTAGATACATCTTTGGATGGTCTGATAAAATACATCATTTGTACAGACATAAATTCATATGTTCTAATAAATACATGATTTTGATTAAAATTTAGATTATTCAACATCTGCCAATATAGCAGCCTATATATGAGCTGAAGTTGATTCATACCACATAAACTAGGTCCTTTTTAAATGGCAACAACTAATGGTGACCATGATTTTTCTTTGTGATCTGGCTAATGTATACTAACATGGGGTATCACCTCTTCTGTTCTAGGTAATAGATACAATCTTGTTAATTTATTTCACTATCATTTAAATTATCATTAATCATGTTGAATTATTCAATTATATTGACCACATTACCTAAAGAAACACTTCAACTACTGCTATTATTATCTAACTATAGGTATACAAAGTTCATTTCCATTATTTAATCCTGAAGTCAGTACCAGAAAGAGAAATTGATGTTTCTTCCTATTACATCTTAGACTGTCAGAACCTACTGGGTCCTGATTCTACCATGAAGTATATTGACTGTTATTTCTAGCTGTGTGTCATTAGAAAGTTAGATTTCTATTGATAGGCATTATTTTCATGTCTTTAAGCCATTTAGTAAGAATGGTAAACAAGGAAAAACAGACAACAGAATGTTGCAAACTGACTGCCTCTACCTCCCTTGTGGTTGATTTCAATACTTTAATTAGGTGCCATTCAAACACATCATTTTACTAGCAGCTGTCTCACATTTTAATTTTTTTCTTCAAAACTTCTATGCAGACTCTTGTCACCTGCCTTGTTGACATCCAAGTATATCGTGTACCTTGTATTTTCTTCTCTCTGCCTAGTAATCTTCTTATAGAAATGAGTAGGATTAATCTGACATGATGTATGTTTGTGAGACATGAAATAACTGTTTAGAGTAGGGAGAAATATTTGCTTTAATATCACTGGCATTGTGATACTCAGCTTGATATAACCTAGGAAGACTTAATACAGAAAATAGTGTTTGAATGTGGGAAGATTTTGATATCTGAGTAGAGAAGGAAAGAGATGTTTGTCAAGGTCATCTTCAGTGTCTTATTTTTACTGATCCAGTTATTAATTTAACTCTCTTATTGCCAAGCAAGTAGAACCTTATCATAAGAGCTAGCTGTTTTGTTAAAATTTTGAGGGAGCTGACATGGTGGCACATTCCTGTAATCCCCAAAAGGATCGGGAGTTCAAGGTCATCCCTGGCTACATAGACTGAGGTAAATCTGGGGTACGTGAGACTCTGACCAAGAAACAAGAAACAAAATATATTAAAAAAATAAGTGAGCCACCTTGCACCTTCTGAATTAAATTTAGAACTAAATAGTGGAAATACCTTGATGGATGACATCAAATCTCTGTATTGGGTTTGAAAATGAATGTATTTAGCAAGAATAAAAAAGAAAAAGACATAGAAAATTCAGGAAAAAGTATCAGCTATATATTGGAATATTCTATGCTCAAAACTTCTATGCCAAATGGAGGTTTTAAAAAGACCACGCAATCTCAATAAAGTGTAGCCCTCAGTTTCTCCCTCAACATCTGTTTAAATCTTCTTTCAGATAAGTCTGTAAACCGTTTGTTTAAATTTTATCTGATAATACATTCAAAGATGTTTCCCAAGATTTATGTTAGATGAGCTACAAAACCAATCTTATTTTTTCCACATTTTACAATTTATTTTAGTCCTCACTCCCTCTTGTAAGCATTGTCATTTTCCAGAGAGTTGAAGGAAAGATCTCAATGAGAAGGCCTTTGGTTATCAGCGTAAGAATATCTAAACCAGGGCAGCGGAGAATGCTAGACTGGTAGTGTGATTGAGGCTTGCTGAAATGGACAGGCTAGTTCTTCGAAAGAGCTCTCAGCATGACTAGTCTTGTCTCTCCATCACAGTGATAGATGTCTTGCACTGTAATCGCATGACATGCCACCCCAGTGAAGAATTGATGGTCAGCATTTTTTTCTTTCATTTTTTTCTAGAATGATTGATCATTCATATTTATAGGCCTATCAACAACTGGGCTTTACAAAGGTCAGTATTGATTATCTGGACCATGCAGATGGAATTCTTCATTACTGTACATAAATATGACTTTCTTTTATTGGAATGCCATGTTTTTCAAGGAAGGCAGAAAGAGAATAAGCATTAATATGAGTCATGCAGTGGGAATTTCAATGAAAAGGCACAGACATGGTCACAGGATTTTGGCATCAGTAGGGTCATACTTTAGATTAGGTAATACATTTCATTACTCCCAATGTGTGTAAGTACGCACACACAAACACATACACTAATACACAATTTGTTTTATAGATGAGGAAACTATTTCTAGCACTGGATATAGGTAGACAACCTGACATTAAGAAGAAATGTAAAAGCTATATGTCAAAATGTAAAGAATGGTTTCATTTGGATTGTAAATTATTTTAATGCTTCCTATAAATCATATTTAGTAACTTTGCAATAAAAATGAGTGATCTTAAACTTAATGTGAATGACAACCAGTTGGCTGAAAATGTAAAGACCCTGGCCATTAAAGAGTGAGACTACTCTTTTAAGGAAATCATTTTGGAGGGATCAAAGAAGTCCAGGCTGTCCTGATCTCCCCCTCTCTATTCTGGTGCATTACTGACTGATGCTGGACTTCTTGTGTTTTACACTTAGAGTTTTTGGCCACTTCAGCCTGCGCTCCGAATGGCAGTTGGTGAAAGTGGACTACAAGTCTATCTTCAGCCGGCGCTGCACCAAGGAGGACTTTGAGACTTGGCACCTGCTCAATCAGGTACCACAATATTGGGATGTGCTGGCCTCTAGAAACAAGAACTACTGCCAGCTGGGTTTGGTCTCCACTGATATTATATTTTTGGGGAAAGGAAGGCAGTATGTCATTTGAGCATGTGTGTGTGTGTGTGTGTGTGTGTGTGTGTGTGTGTGTGTGTGTGTGACTATAAGGGAAAAAATTGGGCATACATAGGACCAACAGGGTAAATAACATACATCCCATGATTCTATGTACTCATTATATCCCTGAACTTCCTGGAGGAGAATATATGAAAATAACTTAGGATATCAGCTCAGTTGACTAAGAAATGAGTACCAGACAGTCAGGAGGCCTCTTATGATATCTTCATCTGCCCTGCCATTATACGTGAGAGTATATCTCAGGATAGCCTGGAGTAAGAGCCCTAAAACACCAGAAAAAGGGATACTGAAAAGGGATCCAAGGTGCATGGGTCTAGTGATGCCAGCTGTTTACTGCCATGCAATATAGGCAGGTTTCTATATTCTTGCATTCTTCCCGACCCTTGGGTACTTTGATTTTGTATCAAGTTTTACTTTTTTGCCTTTGTCTAAGATTTAGGACTTTAGTGTAATCTCTTATAAGAGAGAAGGGGAACCAAGGAGACAGAGTTGGGGGGAGAGATAGAAAGGAGGAAGAGAAGAGAAGAGGGGGAGAGATTGCACTTCAGGGAGTCAACCTGAACTTTACTGTGGAAGTAATATAAACAATAAAAACAGTATGCCAGAAGTTATCTTCTCATTACTTTAGCTGCTAAAGCTGCTTGGATAATGGCATGCTGGTCTATAGTCTGAAGTCCTTGTGTTCTCCACAGAGATGGAGAAGAAACTGTATTATATAGACATTGTGGATAGGATAGGTAGAGGGGTGAACCCAGGCAAGCCATACATAGTGGTACTTTCATGTTGTGGTAAAAGATTAGCATGTTTGTCCTTGAAAATTCTGCATGAGAAATGAAATCGCTACATTGAATACTAAAAGCCAGTGCTTTTGTTGACCAACTGTCTTATTTCACCTCCTGTGTGTTTTATTGCCTGTCTTACTATGGACTTACTCTTTAAGGGAGAGCCTTGTGTCATGGGGGAAAGGAAAATATTCAAGAAACGCAAGCCAGGCGCTCAGTGTGCCCTTGGAAGAGACTACTCTGGGTCGGTGGTATCAGAACCTTGTGTCTGTGCTGACTGGGACTTTGAATGGTGAGTCCTTTGAAATTACATCTACAGTTCAAACAAGATATTTATCTGCTTGTGGGTGAGGATAAAGATGGAGTTAGTTTGACCCAGAAGCAGGAGGTACATCTATGGTCTTAGTTTCTGAACCAGACAGGAATTTTACATCCCTTGAAAGTGAGAATGAGGCACAATGATAGGAAATACCAATGCTGTATGGTCAAAATTTCCTGTGGACCTTTCCCTTATTTCCTCATCTCCAGTGAGTGAGTAGCTATATTTGATAGCTCTGGAGGAGTGGTGCTGGATACTGATGAGCCTTAAAGAGCTACTTGCCTAGGAATTACTTTTATACATATTTTCTCAAATTGTACTTCAATGTATGGGTACTTGGTCATCATTTCCTCTTATTTTTATTTTTAACTCATGTAAAATATTTATGTATTTTTATGAGACACATTATAATAATTTGTGTGCATATAACACCGTGAAATGATCAAATCAAGGCAATTAACATTTCCATCTGAACAAAGGTTGGTCATTTCTTTGTGTTGGCAATCTTTCCATTTTAGACTACAATTCTTCCTCTGATAACAATGAAAAAGTGTAATTGGTATCTAGAATATCTAATCTCCCTTACAACTGATGACTACCAAATATGAAATTCTTGCCTCCAGCCCAGCTTCCTTCTCCTCTGAGCAATATGTCTGTCTAATCTACACAATATACATATGGTTTTCTAAGAGAGGATCATGATTAGTGTGACTGAAGAGTCCTTCTTACTGGAAAGTATTACTCTAATTTGAACCAAGCACAGAGCCATCCAGACCATAGCTGAAATGAAAGTGAGTTTAACATCTCTTTTCCCTATGCTCAGATTTAGGCCATCAAGGAACCCTTTCAGGTTCTCCCTCCAAAACACCCTGTCTCTGAAAGCACTTGTGTGCATCCTTAGAGCAGTTATTATCCTGCCAAGTCTACTAACTCTACCTTCATTCACTACACACACTTTCACCCTGACACCCTAGGTGGGTGTCTGCAGTCCTAGTTACTGGACCAGGTACAGTTTTGTTTTGTTTTTTTTAATTCCAGATCAGATCTTATTACTCTCGTATTTAAGATACCTTAATAGAGTCTCTCTCTTTTAAGGTACTGCCTTGTTGAAGGCCCTTTGGCCTGACATCCTTTTCTATCTATTTTTTTGTAATTGTTCTTCATTTATTAGCTGTATTACAGCCACATTACCAACTCCAGTAATTAATTCAGGCTCATTCCAAGGAGAAGGACTGGAGAATACAATGGTTTCCCCCCATGTTTCAGCAACTCTAACACCTTTTAATCTCTATTGTTTTGTCAAAATTGTTAGCTTTTTAGAAATGCCAAAGACACCTTGTCTCATCTATATACCCTGGTACTCTCTAGTACACAATCATGCTTTTGTCTTGTTAATATTCACTGTATGAAGTGAATGTGCTTTTGAATGTTTTATTATCATTGGTCTTTCCCCAATAGAATGTAAGTGCTGTGAATGCAGGAGCTTTAAACTTCCCTTACTTTTAAAATCTCAGTGCCAAGTCTACAGTAAATATTCAATAAAGAGTTGTAATATGTTTTTGAATGTTGTTCTTAGAGTAAAAGACCTTCCCAATTCTGAGAATATTTGAATATCCCTCTGGTCTCAGCTAGATGAATGCTTCCTGTGTGTTCTGTTAGAAGCTGAAGTTCCATTTGATAATTGATAGTGATTATCATGGGTTAGAAGAAACAACTAATGGCTCAAGCATCATTCCATAGTGAAGGGCAATGGCAGAGTTGTATTTGGAGTTCTCTGGCTCAGGATACCAACATATGCTGACATGCATAGTGTAAGATGTATTGCTAAATGGTCTTATCAATAAAAAACCTGGAGCCAGATATTGGGGTAAAAACTGAGAGATCAGAAAAGCAGAAAGAAGCCAGCCATGCTGTTACCACTTGGAAATCCTCAGCCGGACCTACTTCCTGTATATCCATGTCTATATGCCTTTCTGTTCTGAATCTCACTTCCTCTCTTTGCCCAGCTACATTATTTTCCGTCTGTCTGTACAAACTTCCAAACCTCTATGGTTAGTGCTGGGATTAAAGGCATGTGTCACCGTGCCTGGCTCTGTTGCCCAGTGTGGCCTTGAACTCACAGAGATCCGGATCGATCTCTGTCTCCCAAATACTAGGATTAAAGGCTTGTACTACCATTGCCTGCCTTCTATGTTTACTATAGTGTCTGTTTTTTCCCCTGATCCTCAGATAAGCTTTAGTAGGGTACACAATACATTGGTGGGGGGGGGGGACACTGTAGCTGGGAGTTTTCCTGTGTCCTGCCCAGCCATGTGGTCCCTCAGCTGCTTATAAAATAATTACTCAGAGGTTTATATTAATTAAAACTGATTGGCCATTAGCTCAGGCTTATTACTGACTAGCTCTTACACTTAAATTAACCTATAATTCTTATTGATGTTTAGCCATGTGACTTGGTGTCTTTTCTCAGTACTGCCTTGACATCTTGCTTCCTCTGTGTCTGGCTGATTACTCCTGACTCAGCCTTCCTATTTCCAGAATTCTCTCATCTGCTTGCCCTGCCTATACTTCCTGCCTGGCTACTGGCCAATCAGCATTTTTTTTTATCAGCCAATCAGAGCAACACACATTCGCAGCATACAGAATGACATTCTGCACTAGGACACAGTATATCACCACAGCATAGAGCATTTATCCTTACACAGCAGCCTCCCTTCTCTCATTTCATTTCATCTGGCTGTTGTCTAGAAGTCATGTTTTTATTGCCTGAATTTACTAGAACTTAAACAAATAACTGAAAGTCACTTGTGTGGAGTGATCGTGCCTGCTCTGGATCTGCTCTTTATTCTTAGATAACTTGGCTTCAGTGACATTCATTAAAGTGAGATGTACCACATGGAATTTAAATTTCAATGGTAGGGTCCTTTCTGTGTTAGAAGATCCTTTGAAAACAAGAATATTTTCATAGCTGGGAGAAATATTTTTAGTTATGAACAACAGCTCAGTGTATGATCATATCAGGTAGATGCAGTACTCTTCTTAGAAGTATAGCATGGATATTGCATTTCCTACTTTTCTTACTGATGTGACAGAGTATCTACAAAAAGGAACTTAAAGTATGTAGCAGTTGCTAAGGCTCATGGTATAAAAGGCTCCAGTTTATCATGGTAGCTGGACTATGCACTGGAACTCTGTAAATACAGAGAGAACAGGAAGCAGAAAGCAGACAGTAAGTCAAGCCAGGTTACAAATTTCTTAAAGCCTACCCCTTGTGACTCACCTCTTCCATAGAACATATACTTCCTAAAGTTTCAATTGCTTGCCAAATACCCCTACCAGCTTAGAACCAGATGTTCAAAACTATGAGCCTAGGAGGGACATTTCACATGCAAACCAGTGTGCCTTATATCCTTCTCTGGACTTACTCCTTTGAGGTCTACTGCCATTGAGTATGCCACACTTACAGATTCTGTCTCCTTGATCCCAAGCCAATCCTCAGCCATTTCTATGAGGACTTACATGCAAAACAGACAACAAAATAATATTTATTTTCTTAACCTAGTCTATTAGCATTTACTTATCTGTATAAAAATCCCAACACTTACATTCACAGGTTTTTCTTCTGGGAAATTTTCTTAATGTCTGTGTCTTTCCCTCGTTGGCTGCAAAATAAAAATACATAACACACAATAGGTTCTAGGGAGGAATAAATAAATTAGTAAATGAATGAGGGTAGTTAATTAATATAGATAAAATGCTTACCTGAGCTGTATACAACATAAGCCTACAACATATGGTCCTCCAGAGTTAAGTGATCCTCATAGGATTTATACCAGATAAATCAGAGCTTACACATTTAAGCAAGCACTGTTTCCAAAGTTTTACCTTTGGGTGTTATGCAATTATTTTGATACTAGTGACAGGAGTTAAAGTGGTTTTGAGTCAGAATCTAAGTAAAACAGGTTATTGGGAAGAGTAGGGGACCCCATGCAAGACATTTTGTGGTCTTACATTTGTGCTGATAGAGGTTTTATCTGTATTCAAGACACTGTAATATTGGTATCTTTACTTCTTGCCATTTTAATGAGAGGAAAATGAGTAGTTCCTTTAGAAGTTACCTGACTGTAGATACATAAATGGTAGGCAGAGTTGGGGTTCAAATGCAAAGATTCCTAAAACTTGGCTGATTGCTTTTATGACATCTATTGCTCAGGAAGCCAAAAAGATCTTATTATTCAAGATTTTATGTTTCAGAAGGAATAGGGCCTCCACGTTTAATTCCTCTAAAATTAAAACTCATCTCCAAATGACCCAGGGTGACTGCTCTAAGTGAAATTTAATATAGACTATTTCATTAACTCTAAAGACAATTTCAAATAAAGAATTTTTTTACCATTGCTAGTGGAATTATAATAGGTATACAGACTCCAAGTAGACATTACAGATGTTTCTACATAAGGTACTAGATATTTGCATTTCTATTGTAAATAATATCTTGTATTATAAAGAAGACAGAAAACACTTGAGATTGATGCAGTCACTAAAAAGGAGAGACTTAGTCTTGTCCCTGGCCACAATCAGAGAATAACAACAACAAAAATCATGTGACCTAAATGTGTGCTTTTACTACGTCTTTGTAGCTAGAGAGTTTTCTCTCCAGGTCCGCCAAGCCCTGGCAGTCCACTTATAAAATAAACACACAGATGCTTACATTATTTACAAACTGTATGGCCATGGCAGGCTTCTTGTTATCTAGTTCTTCTATCTTAAAATAACCCATTTCTATTAGTTCTATTAATCTATAAGTTGCCACATGCCTTGTGGCTTACCAGTACCTTATATCTCCCTTGTTATGGTGGCGGCTGGCAGTGTCTCTCAGCCTCAGCCTTCCACTTCCCAGAATTCTCCTCTCTCCTTGTCCCACCTATACTTCCTGCCTGGCTATAGGCCAATCAGTGTTTTATTTATTAACCAAACAGAGCAACACATTTAATATACAGAACATCCCACAGCACTTCTGCATATGGACAATGCAGCTTTTGATGGCAATTCCTGGCTTATTAACAATGGTTTTATGGTAAATGAGAGAAATGGTTCAGCATTTAGAGCATTGGATTCTTCTGCAGGTGACTAGGGTTTAGTTTCCAGCATCCTCATAGTGGTTTAAAAGCATCTGTAGCTCCAGTTCCAGGGAAACTGATGGCCTCTTCTGACCTCCATGAGCACTAGGTACATACACAGTGTATATGAATAAATGTAGGTAAAACACACATAAAATGAAATAAATAGATTTTTAAAAAGAAAAATTAAATATGATTTTTTTCATCAAATATAGTTTGTGTTTTGGTCTTTAGTGTTATTCCTAGAAGCCATTATCTGAGCACAGTGTCACAGCCTGAGTCCTATGGTTATCCTTCTGGGAGTTCCCAAATCAGTTAGTTCTAGCCATTATGACACACATCCCTGAGATAGAGCAGGCCTGCTCCTATGGGTGCCTTGGGCAATGTATAAGGCTCTGAGAGCAGTAAAGGGAAGTTATTAGTAAGTTTAGGGAAGTTGTAGGGTGAGAATGGTATGTTTAATATTTCCTCTATATTGGTGGGAGCTAAAGGACACACAGCCTGGGTTCACAGAGGGAAGATAATTTAGCTTAAAGGGAGAAGCTTATTGAGTGTCAGAAGTATCTTTCTGTAGAATGCAAGGTTTAGGTTAAAAGTGTAAACATCACATAAAGATTGGAGTTTCTACTTAGGAACCTAAAAGATTCCCAGCCTTAAATTTGCTATGAAGAGCTACTCCAAAGCAGTCCTCACCAGGGCCTAGGTGAGGCACAGGAACAAGTGCCCACACAAGAGAGAAATAAAGTTGCCAGTAGAGTCTCAGTTGCTAGAGAGGGACTTGCTCCAAAGCCCTATGCATCTGTTAGCCCTCTGGGAGAGGAAGATATTTGCAAATGATAATCCAGTGATAATCCCCTTTTTTTAATGCACTCTTTTTGCTCATTTGTTGCTAACTTTTGCTGAGTGCCTATTATGTACTGGGTTGTAGTAGCTGTGTACATGAATAATCTTAATTTCTCATTTAGCTCTTAGGAGAGTTGAGTATCTTCTACATTTCTCCATTCACTCAAGATAATAATACTCTAATTTCTGAGGTCTGATACTTAGAATGCCATGGTGGTTTCTTCCATGTTGAGTATGGAGCCATGTCCACAGGGTGAGATTATCCAATGGTGATGCAGAAGACAAGGGAAAAGGGATTTGTGGATACCACACTCATAATTTCAGGTGTACCTATGGTCCATTCAGCCTTTGGTTTTATACATATTGAACATAAATGAGCATTTTTTTCTACAGTGGGCTAGCTAAAGTATAAAGAAGACAATAAACAATGTATAAATATGAGTTACTGCACTAGAAGATGACATAACAGAAAACAAAAAGAATGTAATAAAGTATTGATTTTATGATCTGAGTCCATTAGTAGCCATTGGTCACATGTGATTGTTTACATTAAAATTCAATTAAATTAAAATACAGTTCCTTAGTTGCACTGGTTATTGGTTACCACAGTGGAACATATCTATTTGAAGTATTTCACAGAGATGGCTTTTATCACAGGTGGAGAGGTGGTCAGAGCAAAGTCATCATTGAACAAAGAGATGACATGTAATCATGGATGGCTTCTTTCAGGGAGTGATAATGGAGCTATACCATTTAATTAAATAAAATAATTATATATTTAGGGAAGTGGGTGACACTCTTATTTCAACAGATCAGATATATTAGCAAGCTGTCAGCAGGATAAGGATAAGCAGGGGCTCTATGGGATTAGATAAAAATAAATACTTAAGGGGTGATTTTCAGTCTGAGTAATTTTTGGCTAAGATATTATGGTTTCTTTTTCTATGGTTGCATTTGAGTTCATGCCTTACCCAATGAGGATGATAATTATTATTGTTGTGGTAGCTGTTTCTGTGTCATGAGTGCTTACACTGTGCCTGAAAAGATCCAACTGCTGCTCAGCTCATCCTGATACACTCATAAAATTGGATCAAAGTACATATTAGGCCTACATCCTGGAATCTCAGCTGCTAGGTGGGAAAGTAGAGGGAGAGAGAAATCAGAGGCACCATGCTGCCCTCTGCCTGGCCTTACACTCACACAGACCCTGAAGCTTGTTGGGAAGAGACCTTGGCTTTCTGACTGGTCAAGAGTTTGAGAATGGGCTAGACAGATCTAACAAGGAAGTTAGAAACATGCACTGTTCTTGCAGAGGAGCTGAATTCAGTTCCTAGCACCCACAGTGAATGGCTTACAACCACCTGTAACTCCTTCCAGCTCGAGGGGATCCAATGCATCCACAGACACTTGCACTACTTGCACCCTTGTGTACATTCTCTCTCTGACAGACACACACATACACACAAAATAAATCTTTTTTTTTTCTTTTCAATTCCAGAATGTTCTTTTAGGGAGCAGGGACCACGTTCAGACTAAATAATAGCCCTTGCGACTGTACTAACATTGAACACAACTCAGCAGTCTTGATCACCGCTGTATGCCAGGAGGGGCTCTGTGCAATGTCCAACAAGTCCTTGATCCTCTTTCACCTGCTTCTTCACAGTCCAGAAGGAGACTGGATTAGACCTTTGTTGCAAAACTACCATTTTCTATGATGACACACACTTTTTAATTTCTGAACTCTCCTTGCTCATTCCTCCTTCTGAATTTGAGGTTTTTCCTTAGGTGGGGTTTGGATCATATACATATTCTTAGAAATGGACAGATTTTCCCCTAAGCAGGTAGACATTTTACTGCTTTTATAATCAAGCAACACACAGGGGTAAATTATATCTTGAGGTAAACTGCCTGTCTGTGTGCAGAATCTAGAAGCATACCTCCCTGGGGCAAATCAGACTTTCTGCTGTATTCTGTTTAAATCTCACAATTCATGGGCTCACACCTTTCCCCAGGAAGCTGAAGCAGCCAATGTTTGTTTGTTTAAATCCTGCAGACTCATGAGCTGGGAGGGAGGCTGGACAGTGTGAAAGAATTTAATATGCATTTAGCAGAAATTAATGAAGAAGTCCACAGCTTGGAGGCAGCCAGTTTCCATTAGTGTTGTTAAATATTAATGAGGTGCTTTTGCTCTTTGGGGCAGAGCAGCATGCTTGATGCACCTTTTTTAATTACTGCAGCGCCAACAGGTAGCAGAGCTGAACAGAACTGCTGAGGATGGTTACATTTTGCAAAGAGCCTTGAAAACATTTCTATCTTCCCCAAGGCTGCGTAGGAGAAGCATCCTTCCTTCCAAATTCCCAGTATTTTCTAGGGTCAGCGGGATCAGGATTGGTCAACAGGTTCATCTCATAAAGCCATAGGGGAGTTTTCTAGGAGTAGTATGTGTGTACCACAGCCCAGTGTTTCTGTGCATAAGGAAGGCTTGGGGAGTCAGTGTTCAGTGGTGTGCTGGCAAATGTTTAACTCTTAGGAACAATCACTGAATACTCTGTGGATTCCCACAATGGCCAATTTCAACATTATATCAGTGAATGAGGAATGGAGAAGAGCTAGACAAATTCAAGGATAGAAAAGACCTTGAGACATAAATAATATAACAATGTTTATATGTAACTTAGCATATACTGTATGTAGTAACATATATACAGTATGTTATAGCTATATAAAACTAAAATGCAGTAAAGCAATAAGCTATTATGTGTTGTGTGTATTTTATTGACTTCTAAATATTTATGTGAATAAAATGTCATATAAGTTAATTTTTAATAATTTCTTTAACAACCATTAATTACCTTACAAAAGTCCCAAAATTTTAAGAGCTAGATTTCATGGGCTATTTCAAGCTACACTAAGACCGGATGAACTCTGGGCCAGGAGCCTCTACTACTAGTGGAGCAGACACTTGTCAAAGGATTCACCTGACAGAAGTGTCTCTTTTGCTTTCCTTTCTTCCAGCTTCATTGAAGCATGGTTGTATTAAAGCTGCTCTTGCAATCTGCCTTTCCATTGATTGGCAACTCTGCTCATATCCACTCTAGTCACCTTTTGGGCATTGGAGATGCTTTCTGAAGTTAACCCTACAGTGCCAATGAAGCCTCACAATCTTCTTGCAGAAATAGACACAATGCAGTGGGGGTAATTGTAGGGACAGTGTTTTAGTGCAATTATGACATTAGTTCACCCTGTAGCACTTATTATAGACGATTTAATTGGTGAAAATCAATGACAATGTAGTTTGTAACATATGGTAGCCCTAAAAACTGTGTGTAGTGAACTAGGGATATAGGCTTATATATAACCTAAATATGAGAGAAGAATAAAGAAGAAACTGCAAAACACAGAAGTTACAGTGATCCATACCCAAGGTATACCATACAAAAATAAATATAGTGGGCTAAAAGGTATAGCTCGGAGTAGTCTGGGGTTACTACATGGATAGTAATGTACATGATCTCATCCATCAGTCAGGACTTCTTTCTGCTGTGTTAGGTTTGGGGTGTGAGATATCTCCTTTAAGGACTGAAGAAACAATTAAGGACAGGTATTGTCAAATTTGTTTGATAGGTCATGATATACAATGAAGGATAAATGAGGTATCATTGTATTTGAATACCCATATTCCTTTTATTCCTGTCCTGCATTCACTCAGATAACTTACTTTTAAAGACTTTGGGAGCAGATATAATGTACCACAACACAGAGAACAGCTCGCCAGTCTGTCTCATGCTTCCTCGACACTTAGTGGAGTGATATTCTGATGATGAGGTTGTGCTGTCTGGGCTCCAGGGATTCTCTCTGATGTAGAATGTAGAAACATGGATGGAGAGAGGGTGCTCTCAGGGAGCTCCAGCTGGCTGTAAGAGCATAATCCCCTCCACCCATGTTATTACTCTTATATTTTGACATTTACACATCTAAGCACCTTATACAACTTCAAAAGCAGGGACATGTTAGAATTCAGATGCTGTGGCTGTGATTCTGTGGAAGCATGGAACAGAACTTTAGTTTTATTTTATTTTTAAGAAAGTATAGACCTTGTATCTAATCAAGAGAAGTTTGAATTTCTGTTGGCATACATATGAATACACCACACACATCACAAAAGCTTGAAAGCAGTTGAATTTAAGTTAAAATGAATATAAATTCTGTGCAATCAATTTTCAGACAGTACATATTGAATCATTACATAGAGATGTACCTTGACCTTTAAAGTAATCTTCCTGGTTGCCATTTACTTATTTAATTAATTCTGTGATTCAAAGTATGATTTTAAATGTATAGTGTTCCCCCCACTCTCACCTCCAAGCCATTGTACCTGTCACACATTTGAATTCATATACTTTCTAGTCTAGATGTTTTTTTAAAAATAATCCATTTTTCTCTTTAGACTGTAATTCTAAATGATGAGACCATTTTTAAAACATAGTATTTTTTAAGGTGTGGTATTTGCCTAACTGGGGCTAATTAAAACAATGAATTATGACTTTGGGGAGGCAGTGGGGCATGTAGATATTTATTTATGCCTTGGGTATTTTAACGTTGGTACACACACATCATTGCACCATGTTTATTTTCTTGACAGTGACTATGGCTATGAGAGGCATGGGGAGAGCCAGTGTGTCCCCGCTTTCTGGTACAACCCAGCTTCCCCCTCGAAGGACTGCAGCCTTGGCCAAAGCTACCTTAATAGCACTGGGTAAGTCAAATAACTGAAGAAACCCAACTCATTATTGTCTCTTCTCGAAGATGAAATGGAATGGAATGTGTCTCCTTGAAAATGATGAGTGTAGATAGGGTAAGTTTGTGCCCAAAAAATAAAGTGGGCTAAAAGATAGCTCAGAGTAGTCTGGGGTTACTATGTGGATAGTAGTGCACATGATCTCATCCATCAGTCAGTACTCCTTTCTACTGTGTTAGGTTTGGGGTAATGGTCTAATTGTTGTGCTCTGACTGTTCACTTAGGAGTTATCCTCAAACACTTGGCAAAGCATTTCCAGGAGATGTGTTGTTTTGCCCTTTTCTTTACTGCTTCTATGACCCAGGAAAGATCTGTAGAGTGGGCAGATGGGACTGTGACAAACTACTCAGGTTTTGATATGTCTTGTTATCTGAGGTTCTGTGTGGCAGCTTCTGACTTGGGAGATCTAGAGTCAAGCTAATTTCTTCCTTCATAATAATCTCTCACAAAGGGTAGAGATGATATGATTGTTCGACCCCACTCTCAGAGAAGCAAAGACAATGAGCTCTATGGACTCCATGCTCACCTCTGCAAGTGTTTCATCTGCCATCTTAACCAAGTTACTTAACTTCTTTTACTTTGACTCTGTGTGGTTGCAAATAGTAGTAGGTACAATCTGAACATCTGCCATTTACTAAGGAAGCATAAACATGTTGGGATGGCTGTGTTGAGTAGACTGAAATACTCTAAAACCATGACATTTTGGGCAAATATTTGATTCTAGGGACTCAATCCTAGATGCCATTCTGGGCATTTCAGTCACTTAATGTAATAGTTTTGTAGGAATATGTTTTAAAGATTTAAGTCTTTCAATGCAAATTGAACAATTTCAACTTAAGGAGATGTACTGTTGGAGAACATAATGGTCACATGGAATCATCTGCAAAAGCCAGCTTCTAGCCTTTAGAAATCATTAGAAATAATTTCTCTTAGGACATTTCATATGATCATGTATGGTGATACTTTAATTATACCGAAATGTGATTTTATTTGTATATTAATAAATAAAGTTTGCCTGGAGATCATAGGTCATTAGCAAGCCAGGAATAGAAGTCAGGTGGTGGTAGCCCACACCCTGAATCTGATCACATGGCAGACAGAGTGTCTGTTTGTTCAAGACACAGCCAAGCTGGTGACCTTTGAGTCTTTAATCCCAGTACCAACCATAGAGACCCTGCCTATGATGTGATCAGATTAAGATTAAATAGCCCAGTGGCTCCAAAGTAAAAGTTATCATTTTCATTTTTTAAAATTTTTATTAGATGTGGTGATATATTGTGTTCCCCAATATATTGTGCATCCTAATAAACTTTTGTGGGTATCAGAGGACAAAGCCCGCCACTATATCAGGCAGTGGTAACACACACCTTTAATCTTAGCATTCCAGAGGCAGAGATCCATCTAGATCTGTGAGTTCAAGGCCACACTGGAAACAGAGCCCAGGAGTGGTGGCACATACCTTTAATCCCAGTACTGGGAAGCACACACACATTTAATTCCAAGAAGTGATGGCAGGAAGGAGAAAGTTATATAAGGCATGAGAACCAGGAACTAGAGGCTTATAAACTATTCAACTAAAACCCTTTCGGGTGAGGACTCAGAGGCTTTTGGGTTGAGAATTTCCTAGAAGGCTTTTAAGCAGTTCGGCTGAGATCCCTTCAGGGTGAGGACTAAGAGGCTTTCAGTCTGAGGAAACAGGATCAGCTGAGGAGTTGGCAAGGTGAGGTCGGCTGTGGCTTTTTCTGTTCTTCCAGCTTTAATCCCAATATCTGTGTCCAGGTTTGTTTTTTTTTTTGTTTTTGTTTTTGTTTTTTTTTTTTTTTTTTTTTGTTAATAAGACCGTTTAGCAATTCATCTTACAATGTCCCACTGATAACATCCTGGGATGGAGCAGAGATAGGGAAAAGCTGTCTGATTATGGGGACTTAGAAGTTTCATATTCTAACTGCTTCCTGGTACAAAGAAACTTGGAGGTAGCCATGGGGAAATAGAACAGGCCTCTAGCTGACAGAGGTGTACTTGCTTTTCCTGCTTCACTAGCCTGGTGCACGCCTCCTCTTGTTCTGTGTGGGAGCCAGCATTGATTTTTCTTGGCTGGTTTAGACACTGATCTGATCCCTGGTGCACTAGGTGGGATCAATAATAATGTTTAAGGAGCTAGCCTTCTTGAGATGGAGGGCTAGCCGCTCCTGAGTATTGTTTGTCTTTGTGAATAGCTGTAGTTTTGGAGGTTTGGCTTTTAAGAGCAACTGTGAGAAGTTATTTTTGCTTGCTTCTTTTCTTTTACCGTCCGTTCCTAACACACACACACACACACACACACACACACACACACACTCATACTACAAGCTGCAGCACTGTCAAAAGTGTCTTTTGTCAAATCTCTTTAGGTACCGGAGGATTGTGTCCAACAACTGCACAGATGGATTAAGGGAGAAGTACTCTGCTAAGACTCAGCTGTGTCCTGGAAAAGCTCCTCGGGGCCTCCATGTGGTCACCACTGATGGGCGCCTGGTGGCAGAGCAGGGTCAGAATGCAACCTTCATCATTCTAATGGAAGAGGTAGGTGACCACTTGGGTATCTGCAGTCAGAACCCACATGCTGACAATTCCTTGATCTTAGAAAAAGGGAAACAGAGATGTCATTCTTACCAGCTTTTATGCCAAGAATGAGAGAAAAAGAAGAGGCAGGAAATAATACCTATTCAGAAACCCTCTCAGTTCATCTGTAATAAAGACCCTGTTCACAGTGCCTCTGAGATAGATTGCTTGCTTGCTCACTCATCAACCATCATTCCTTCCCTTTCTCTTTCTACCTCCCTCCCTCCCTCCCTACTTCATCCTCTATGCTCAGAATTGAACTCAGGACCTTGGCTCTGAGCAATAGTCACAGCCCTTAGGTTTTTTGAGACAGTCTCATCTTGATTCTTTTGACATAGTAACTCACTGTGTAGCTCAGGCTAGACTTAAACTCACAGTGCAGCCCATGCTCATTCAAACTTGTCTTCCACATGCTTCTACCTCCTGAGTATTATAGCTTATGCCATTATGACCTATCTGGATATGTTCTTATCACCTTTAGGATATAACCTGTAAACTGTGAGGGGGGAAATGGAAATCCATATTGTAGCTGTGACTTTCAGAGCCTCTCTTGCTTTATTCTAACCCTTAGACTCACTAATTAGAGACTACAAGCCTTTAAAGAGTCTGAAACAAGTGAATGAGAGGATGGGGAAGATGATTGAAATGGTGGTTAAAGTTATGTTTGTATACAGCACAGCACTGGCTGCTTCTACATCAGCTACTGGCTTTATTAGCTCGTTGCTTAATGTGTTTTGCGATCCAAGCAGTAAAATCTGAGTGTATGCTGTCACTCCAGTCTACTTATCTGGTTCTCGCTCCCAGTGTAAGATGTTCCTTCTGCCCAAACCAGGGAGTTTCCTAGCACTCTTTGCTGGACTGATAGAGCTGGAAGGCTTGCTGGATTGACAATGCCCTCTAAAATTTATATGCAAATTGCTTAGGGCTCTTGAGATCTTCGAAAGGGAGCAAAGCAAGCCAGGATGTTTTTTTTTTTTTCTTTTTTTTTTTTTTTATCACTAGTCTGAGCAATTCAGAGCCTTTAAAGTCCAAACCACACTTCGAAGGAAGGTGCAGGTTTCTTATCCTGGCCTGGCAGATGCCTCATCCTTCACTCACATTGATACTTGAATTAGAGGATGTGGAGATTCAGAGGAGGTCATTATCACAGTTCCACTAGAGAGTTTTCAGGACCAGAGCTATGAAAACCTTCTCAAATGGATGTGAAGAGCCATGATCTTATCCATTTGAATTGCCTCCAGTTCATTTCCACTTTAATTTACATTTATAAACTCAAGGGTAGTTGACATTGTATGAGGGTTGAGAGCACCCATCAGTATTTCATTCACATCTGTGTTGCCATGGTGGGAGAGATATAAAGTGAAGGTATGACCAGTGCACAGTCTTTGGGCAGAGGTTTTGGCTTGTGTGTTAGTCAGAGGTTTGTTTCTAAGAAAGATCTTTGCCTCACAGATTCAGAACCTTCAGTTCATGGTCTCCTGTTGCCCTATGTTCACAGTTGGTGAATATAGTGAAAGAGCTTCCACACTTATGATGAAAAAAAGAAGAGAGTGAAAGGGAAAGCAAGAGTGAGAAAGCAAGCATGAGTGCAAGAGAGAGACAGAGATAGACAGAGACACAGAGAGACAGACAGAGAGACAGACAGAGATTTAAGTTGAACCTCCTAAAGTTTTTAAAACATTGCACAATAGCCTCTAGCAGGAGGCTAACCTCTAACATACAAGATTTTCTGGGGGACACTTCATATCCAAACCATGTCAGTTAATAATTCCAGAGTACAATTCTCTCTTTATTCCATCTTCCATCTCAGTATATAAACAGATTTTTTTTAACCATTTCCATTCTCAATCTATATTTTATCTATATTATACATTTACCCAAAGTGTTGATTCAATATGGGGTGTTTAATAATGATGGGGTTCAACATTGCCCTTGAGAGGCTAACAGTCAGCTTTGAAGTGATAATGGACTCACCTGAGACACTGGATATCATGGTAGAGGCAATATCCAAGGTGTGTTTGGACTACCAAGAGGCAGAGACATCTGTGGGCTGAACACTTATCAGAGGCCTTGGGGGAGAGAGAGAGAGAGAGAGAGAGAGAGAGAGAGAGAGAGAGAGAGAGGCTTAGACAAATTTCAGGAAACCCTAAGCAAGAAAACAAAAGTAATTCAGATAAGATGCAGTATTCATCTCTAGAATGGAAGTAATGATCTATCCCTATTGTGATTTTAAAGATGGTATTTAATACATGTTAAGTGACTAGCATAGCTCCTAAGTTAAATAACAGACATCCAAAAATAAGAATATTGAAAATTATGGCATTGAATTATGGTAATTAAAGGAATTGTTATAGGAAGTAAGCTATCTGGATTCAAAATTCAGTTCTTGCTGTTAGCTGTGTGGCTTTAATGTAGGTGATATTTTACCCCCACTTTAAAGTGAGGACAGTAATACTTTCTATTGCTATTAGAAAGTAATATTTTCTATTACTAAAACATTACTTACTTTCCTCTGAATATTCATACACACATATGATCCCACAGAGAAATGGGCACAAAGGTCAAATTAAAACTTTCTACAACATGAAGTTGAGGGGACTAACTGCTTGGCTTGTTATGAAACTATTTCCTCATTGCTATTATTATCATAACACAGAAGAAGAACTAAGCCATGTTTATGAGGGGTCTGGAGTACTTGGTCTTTCCCTTTCAGAACAATAGATACTCTCTTCCTTACCACTATTGCTAGAGTCCTACCAAGTCATGCAGCTCCAAGGCTGGACATGCAGGTTCTCAGCCCTTGCCCACAGCTCTTCATGAATATTAGCTTGTAGTAAGGAGAGAACACTATAGGTTTTCAGGGTTGAAGTGTTGAGGCTTTGAGAATTAGTATCAGAAAGAAGTCAAACAGAATCTTGTGAAGGGAACCAGACCAATTCCTGTTCCCTTGCAGGGTGACCTCCAAAGGACAAACATCCAGCTTGACTTTGGGGATGGGATTGCTGTGTCCTACGCCAATTTCAGCCCCATTGAGGATGGCATCAAGCATGTGTACAAGAGTGCGGGGATCTTCCAGGTGACAGCCTATGCAGAGAACAGCCTTGGTTCTGATACAGCTGTCCTCTTCCTGCACGTGGTTTGTAAGTAGCAATGAGTAGCCCTCAACTCCCCCTTTTCCCAGTAGGCAACTCCATCTGTCAAGATTTCACTTTCTTTTTTTCAAGACAGGGTTTCTCCATGTAGATTTGGTGCCTGTCCGGCTCTTGCTCTGGACCAGGCTGACCTCAAACTCACAGGCATCCTCGTGGCTCTGCCTCCCAAGCACTGGCATTAAAGGTGTGCAATTTCACTTTCTAGAGTGTCGAGGTGAAGCCAGGTTCATTGTGGCTCCTAAAATCATCCAAGTCAAAGCACTGGAATGCACATTCAATTATAATTTAATTTCATGATGCTGAAATAGCATATTTTAAATGTATAGGTAATGGGGTGATGTGTCTCCCAATATATTGTGCATTCTAGTAAACTTATCTGGTGTCAGAGGACAGAACAGTCACTAGATAGACATAGAGGCCAGAAAATAGTGGCACATACACCTTTAATCCTAGCATTCTGGAGGCAGAGATACATCTAGATTTCTGTGAGTTCAAAGCCACACTGGAAACAGCCAGGCATGGTGACACACACCTTTAATCCTAGGAAGTGATGGCAGGAAGCAGAAAGGTATATAAGGCATAAGAGCCAGGAACTAGAACCCGGATTAGCTTTTAGGCTTTTGAGCAGCAGTTCAGCTCAGATCCATTTGGATGAGGACACAGAGGCTTCCAATCTGAGGAAACAAGATCAGCTGAGGAATTGGCGAGGTGAGGTTAGCTGTGGTTGGTTCTGTTTCTCTCTGATCTTTCAGCATTCACCCCAATACCTGGCCCCACGTTTGTTTTTACTAATAAGACTCTAAGATTCATGCTACAAGGTAACATTACCAAGGTTCTTTACTTTGTAAGACCATTCTGATAGGTTGGTACACATAAATGTGTACATGCATACTCATATGTAGATAAAACATCTTTTCCCCTTTGCTTTAGTGATTCCTGAAAAGTAAATAAAATGGAAGCCCATCTAGTTGATGGTCCTGCGTTGATTTTTCACACTATGGGTGAAAAATACATAAATCAAACTAAGTGTGTGGCTCTGTTGTAAGAGCCCAAGCAGGATTTAAAAAGCATGTGTTTCAATTGCCTTCAAGAACTGAATGTTTTAAAAGACTATTTTCAAACATCCAAGGTTATTTCATGTTCATTATATTGTAAATACAATGTTGTGTTGTGCTGTAGTCGGCTTCAGTGACACTGGCTGCTGCCGGGTGGAAACAGCCACGAAGATTCTGAGATGTTTTGTTCGTACTAGATGCTTTTTGTGTGTTATCTATCCTCAAACTTGAATCATGTTAATTGAAACACAAATAATATTGTTTCTAGATTGTGGGCTAAGGGAATGTTGATGTGGGCTGCAGTGATTCATCATGCCTCGTCAGTAATAGATAGTGGTTTAAAGACTTCTCTGGTCTTTATTTTAGCAGAAGCCTTTTCCTTATCCACGAAGAAAGTATTCTAACATCCAAAGGATTCTTAAAACCACAAGTTGTACCAAACCCTGATTGTACCATTTGTTTTCTAATGCTTATGTACAGAGCCTATTTATATATACAGTCAGCCATAGCAACAGTATAACATTTAATCATGATACTCAGAACAATATTTAGTAGAAGACTTAGGATTTTTTCATTTCTGGATTTTCCATTTAATAATTTCAGACTATAATTGGCTGTGGGTAACTGAAATTATGCCAAGTGAAAATGGATAAGCAGGGACCACCATGCACCCCATAATGTCTTTCTAGTAATATGTCACATAGAATGAAAATTACATACTTAAAAGAGTTTAAGTGGATAAGAAAAACTCCATTCTTATTCATAACTCAGTGATTGTGTAAATTCTTGTATGTAAATAGAACATTCCTAAAGAACTCCTGGCAGAGAGCAAACTATTTTATCTTCTAGTGAAAAGAATAACAGTGGTATATAATAACACAGTATAGGAAGTAACCCAGACTACAGATGAATTATGTCTCTACAATGCCAATCTGTACTGGATAACCTCTAGATTAATTCCAACTTAAAATGCCTTAAGTCAATGCACTGCTTGGCCTCACAGAGTTTGGGTACCAATAGACATGAACTACACAGGAAATGCCTAACCAATTCACTAAGTCATTCAGGAAATATTTATTGAGTCCTTAATGTATGTGAGGGACTCTACTGGGCACTTAGAGAGTCATCAATGCAAGTATGATCCTACCCTTGTATTATTCTCATCCCATTAAAGAACTATTTTTGAAAATGAGTCATAAATAGACACAGTGATGAAGATCCTTATATATCCAGTGCAGTGTCTCTCTTCCAGAAACATTGGATTAGGAGCCCATATGAGTCGTGTGCACCTTATTCATGGGATCAAGTTTGAACTGTTTGAACTCTGATTATAACCCCTTTGAATGCATAATATAGTCCAATCTGCTTAGCCCTTACAAAACTTGAATTCCTCATCTTAACTCTTAGATTATAAGGAAGCTATGGGAATCACAGTAGATGGTGCATATGCTAGGGGCACCAAGACCACTCCTAGGCATGGTAAGTCACTAGGAGGAAACATAGAGGTTAGCACATGATTTTATCTTTGGGCATTGTTTGTTCCAGAGAAGATATTCAAAGCAAGCTCAGCAAAGGAAAAGACATGATCTAGAGAATGGGTCAGTCAGTAAAGTTTGCCTGGCAGGCAAACATTAGGATCTGAGTTTCAATTCCTAGAACCCTTAAAATGCCTGTGATTGTGGTACACTTGTAATCTTAACACTGGATGGTGGGGTCATGTGAAGACTGGTGGATCTATGAGACTATTTGACAAACATGCTTAGCCAAACCAATGAGTGACAAGTTCAGGAAGCAATCCTGTCTCAAAGGTGGGGGGGGCGGCGAGGGAGAAGAACATCTTTGATGTCAAACTCTAGGTTTTGTGCACATATGTACACCTAAAAGCATGTACATATGCACACACATACAAACACATACATAAACCACACACTCTCACACACACAAACAGTCAGACATGGCATGCTGATTGCTTTAACAAGAAGTAATGATATTTAGGGGCCTTCTACCAGGGAAAATTAATAGAGACTTGTCGAAAATAGTCACAGAGTCCCTGTCTGTCTGATATATGCCAAACCTCTAACTCTTAGAAGAAAGCAGATATTATGAATAGACAGTATTGTTTTTAAGGGAACCACTCTTCCCAGGTAACTATTGGTAAGGGTTACTCTCAAAGCCAAGTTCCTAGATACAGTCCAGGGCCAACCTTGCATGGAGATCTTTTTGAAGGAGGGAAATTTCAGGAGCATGTTAACGTTTATCTGCACAGTATGGAGCATGCTGCTTCACACCTGACTTGCCACATGATAAACATTACTGGTTGTTACAGTAATTATTAGTACTTCCCTTTGCCTTTCTGCCCGATACTTCTGCTGCAATTAAAAAGAAGATAAAGGAAAAGAAAGAAAAATAACTCTATATTCCTCTGTCCAAGGACTTATGCCATCCTTGTTACTGAGGCAGCCAAGAGTGGGGCTTTGTCTACAGGTAGAAATAACAATCTATTTTAGTAATCCTAGTACACACACACACACACACACACACACACACACACACACACACGAGAGAGAGAGAGAGAGAGAGAGAGAGAGAGAGAGAGAGAGAGAGAGAGAGAGAGAGAAGAGAGAGGAGAACGTGCCAGGAACAGGCTTATACTGTGGGTTATATGCACAAAAAAGGAAATGTTACTTGAGACTTTTATTGTGCTTGTAATTCCTTCCAAATCAATCATGGCTGCATTTACCAGACAGTTAGTACAGTGGAAACTGCTCTTGGCCTCACCTTGGGCCATTAACTAACAAAAGAAGTTGTTAGCCACCCATAATAACCAATTTCACACAGATTATTGGACTTTTATCAAAAGGGGAAAAACTGTGTGTTGGAAGGTTTCCTTTCCCAATCCATTCAGCTCTCTTCTTACTATTCCATAATCTGTCCTCACATTCAAGTAAAGATCTGGCTCAGGATCTTTGTAATAAAATCTGCTCTAAGTAATTAATTTTGGCCAAACATGATTGACCTGAAAGTGGAATAGATGGGATCATGTTAGTCAATTCACAGAAACTCCACCCATTTCATGTCTGATGTAATCTTAGGGAGAGGGAAGTCACTTTGCTGTCTTGGGTGTCAGAGAGCCCTCCAAGACTTACAAATGACAGAGATGGGAAGGGATTTCCAGGTTTACTGTCATGTACAGTTTGGGTAAACTGTTAAATCCTAAGGTTCTCATGAGGCATCTTGGGAAGGGTCTTCATACCACTTGGGGAATGGAGTGAAAATAGGAACAGTGGCTTCTAGGATGGAAGAACCATCTACCCAACAAGGGAAGAATGTAAGACCTGGACCCAGGCATAAGGCTCTGCAGTGTTGATATAGTTCTCCATCACAGTTCTCCTCTCCCTCCTGGGCTAGCACCTTTCTTGTGTGCTATCATTGACCAGAGGAACACAAAACACTGAGAGATTTTCTTTACCTTAACCACTGAATTTGAGTAAATAAAATGTTAGAGAAGTTGCCAATGTTTTCTCACACCTTGTTTTTTTGTGGTTGACCTCAGGCAGACCATGTAAAAATAATTCAAATTTGCTCATTTAAAGTATCATCCAAGTGTGTACATGAAGTGCCAAGGTTGGAATTATGTGCTGGTAAAGAATCTTGAGGTGCCATATGTCTGGAGTCAGTGCAGAGAGCTGTAGACAGAAAGTATTTTCAAGCTATAGATGAATGGATGTTTTTTATTTTTTTCTTCATTTTATCTTTAAATTGACAGAAATCATATGTTAATCATGTACAGCATGATGTTTCTCAAACACATACATAAATTGTGTGATGGCTCCATCAGGCTAATTATCACAAACATTACATCCCCAAGTTACTTTTTTAATGGTAAGAACTCTTAAAATTTGCTTTTAAAGATTTTCCAAATGTAATACATGTAATTAACTATGGTTTACATACAATAGACTTCGAAAATATATTTTATATCTTTGACCAACATCTCCCCACCCACCTGTGTCATCCTCTGACAAACAATATTCTCTGTTGCTTACTTTTGTGAGCTCATAGATCCTACATGTTTGCGAGACTGTATGATTCCCATCACTGTGTGCTTAGGTTAACTCTCCTAAAATAGTATCATCTGGGCCCATAGATGTTGTTACAAACGACAGGAAGAGAATATCTGACAAGTCTTAAAAACAGAATCTCACAGACATAAAATTAATATACAAATGATTCTCTGTCAGGATTTCCCTCTTCTTTCTTTATTTTAGATTAAGTGAATAGTCTCATTTTTACCTAGGCTGTGTTCATGGATATTCCTCTACTGGATGGTGTAGCATAGAGCACAGCACTGTTTATGGTTTCTGAGAAAAGGGAAGAAGCTGCATATCATTTGGGAACCTGACATTTGCTTCTTCTTCGTAGGCAGCTATTTTCTTCCTTCTCTCTAAAGTGGCCTCACATGCCTCTGAGTGGCACTCAGTTTGTCCTACAGATGATGAGGCATAATGGCCAATTGTTAAACTGGACAGAAACCAATTAGCAACTGAGGATAATGGAGGAGACTTCCATATAATTCACTGACTTCGAGTCACAAAATGGGCTAATTCTCAAAAATAAAACAGACTGCTGTTTATCATCCTATTTAATGGCTAAGTATCTAGTAAACTAGCTTTGTCCTTGGACTTGAGGTTCATAAGTATTCAAGGTTGATGAGCTCACCAGATGTAAATTCATTTCATCTGTTACTCAAGAAATCAGAAACTTAATTTGAATTTCCTGTTACACCTTCTGCTACAATGAAAGAACATACACACACACACACACACACACACACACACACACACACACACACACACACCAGCATTTTAGGATTTGTGATCATTGGTTTGTTGTTTATAGGTATGGGCATAAAGATAGAGATTAAAAGTCAAGGCTGTGGAAAAGTTGATGGATTGTTTTGGGAACATAAACACTGTCTTTCCCCCTTTTTCCTATAGGTCCAGTGGAACACGTTCACCTTCGAGTTCCATTTGTTGCCATAAAAAACAAGGATGTGAACATCAGTGCAGTTGTGTGGCCCAGTCAAATGGGGACCCTTACCTACTTCTGGTGGTTTGGCAATAGCACGAAGGTTTGACATTTTTTCCTCACTTCAAAGTTGATCTAGATTTCTGTGCTCCAGTTTCTAAGTTATTTTGCAGGAACTGTATTGCAGCAATAACTGGTACACAGTGAAGCTAAGAACATAAGAACACACAGAACTGAACAAAATATGCTTCCTGGAGTCAGGTCCTTACCTTAGTAGAAAAACTTTAAGTAATTGTTAGAAAGAAATGGTACAAAATTGCAGGCTCTTTTTCTTCTGTTTGAAATCTTTAAAGTGTCATTGACTCCATTTTGCTTTAATTTCTGGCCTTTCTACTGATGTGCTGAGTAATAGCAAGGGTGTTGCTTGGAATCTCTAAGATTGAGAGTTTACATGGGCCAAACATGAGGCAGATATCTATTTGTGAGAGCAGGAAATAAAACGGGATGTCATGTAAAGAATTCTCATCAACACCTGCCAGGTGTTGTGCAAACAAAAGTTGCTTTAGGGACAGTGATGAGGTGGCTGTGCCTTAGAGTAAGCAAGTACAAAGATCAATTGTTGGAACTTTTAAAATGGGCGTACTCCCAGAAATTGTTGTTGATGATGCTGGTGTCGAGTGTTGAGACTCTACAAATTAGTCCGAATGATCATCGATTGCATTAATGTTCTTTAATGGTTTTTGAAAAGCAACATTAAAATAAAAATAAATAGCATGTTTATTATTGATTGATTGATTGATTGATTGATTGATTTAGGTGCATGCCACAGTCATGTGTAGAGGTCAGAGGATAACTCACAAGAGTCACTTCCCTCCTTCCAAACCTGCCATGTGGATTCCAGCAGTTGAACTCAGTTGTCAGGCAGCAGGCACATACACCTGCTGAGCCATCTCATGGTTCTGAAATGCAAATTTTAAAGCATTTCAGGTTCACGGAAAATTTGAGAGGGGTATGCAGAGATTTCTTGTCTGTTTCCTGCTCCCACCAATTTACTGCTTTCCTCTTTATAAACATAGTGCATTTGATATAGTTGGTGAACTTTATAAGCAGATTGTTATCACCTAGAATATAAAGTTTATATATAGGGGTCATTCTTTGGGTTTAAACAAATGTAAGAAACAAAAAATAGTTGCATTTCTTCACAATCATCTGTGATTTACTTATTCATTTCTCCCTCCTCCTCAGTATCTGCTATTAGATCTCCAGTTTTCATTTGATAGCATCATATAGTTAGACTCATTAGTATGTTCTGTTTACAAGTTAGAATGTTTTTCAGTTAGTAATATGTACTTAAATGTTCTCTGTCTTGTTTCATGTCTTGATAGCAAATTTATTTTTCTAAAGATTTTTTTTCAACTTATGCATATAAGTGTTTGCCTGGATGTGTACTATATGTACAATGTATTTTTCTATGTATACTATGTGAGTGCCTAGTAACCATATAACCCAGAAGAGGAAATCAGAGTTTCCTGGAGCTGGGATTATAGATGGTTGTGAGCTGATGTGTGGGTGTTAGGAATTTAAACTGGGTCCTTTGAAAGATCAGTATGTTTCCTTAGCCACTAAGCTATCTCTCTAGCCATTGCATCTTTGTATTACCACAAGCAATGGAGAATATCTTTCATACTTCTTATCCTCCCCAGCATTTGATGGCATTATGTTCTGAACTTTGTCATTCTATCAGGAATGTGATGGTATCTCATCTGAATGTTCATTTCCCAGATGACATATTATGTGGAGAACATGCTCTATACTTCCTGCCCAGCTTATGATGTGTTTGATGGCATGTCTATTGTTCTAAAACCAAGAGGTTTGCTTCATACTGTTTATTGTTTCTAAGATTTACTCACATATTTCACATAACAATTCTTACACCTATTGCAGATATATCATCACTGCCTATTTTTCCTTTCATTCTCTTGACAATATCTCTTTCAAAGCTTAGACACTGAAGTTTAATGAAGTCTATCTCATCAATCATGGAGTACTTTGTGACTTTGATGTTTATCTACAATGCCACTGCTATACATGAGACCATCCAAGTTTTATCTTACATGATATGCTAGGGTGTTTAAAACTTTGTGTTTTACATTTAGGTTTACAATCCATTTTAGTTCATCTTTGAGGGCAGTACGGCCTGTGGCAGGGTCAATTGGCTTGGGTGTGCAGCTCTCCTAGTATTCCAATTTGAGCTCTTGAAAGCTCTGTCTTTGCTGTTTTGTTACCCTTGCTTCTTTGGCAAAGATCACATACAACTCTGTCTATTCCTTCTCATTCATTATTTGTCTTCCTTCACTGTTACCATGTTGTCTTGATTGTTGTTAAGCTTGTAGTAAGTCTGAAGCTGAGTAGAGTTTCACATTAATATTGTTTTGCCTTGCATAGGTCTTTTTCTTTTCCATACAAACTTACTATAAGTTTGTTGAGATCTAAAAAAAATACTTTTTAAAATATTTTATTGGTGATGTATCATTGATATATCAACTTGGTAAGATCTGAAACTTTGACAATAGTGAGTCTTCCTATCCATAGACATGGAATGTTTCTCTGTTCATTTACTTAGCCCTTGATTTCGTTCAACAGAATTTCATAGTCATATGCAGATCTTGCAGATCTTATTAGATTTATGGCTACGTCTGACATTTCATTTTTAGTAGTGCTGATGCAGATGGCATTTATCTTAATTATGATTTCACCTATGCATTACTGGTATCTAATAGAATGATTGGCTTATGTATATTCACTCTGAATCTTGAAAACTGGCTGTATTGAACTAAGAGATCTCAAGAACGTTTGTTATTAATGCTGTTTTGAAAGTTTTTTTAAATTTTTTTATTGATTCTTTCACATCATGCACCCTGATCCTGTTCATCTCCCTGTCCCTTCATATCCTTCCTCTGCACTTGCAACCTCCCCCATTCTTTTAGGGATCCTATGACCTTAAATTGTGTGCTTCCCAGCATGTGCGCGTGTGTGCGCACGCGCACACACACACACATACACACACACACACACATACACATACTTACACACACACTTGTGCACACACAGTGGCCAGGTTGGGTTGGAGTTGAGATAGTATCTCTTTTCCCATGACTGTTGGACTAAGATAAAATCCTTGCACGTTAGGCTTTAATTTACTAGTTTATTCTAGGGACAGATTTTTTTTTTTAAAGCTACAGTATACTGATGTACTAAAAATTATCCCTTATCCCCTCTTGCTGAAAGAAGCACAAAGACACATTTCTCCAGTATTTATGGGAGACCTTGGCCAGCTCCTGTCTGTAAAATTTACAAATCCATGAAGGCTCCTTATGGCTCCCTGGATCCTCCCTGCAGTTTTAACCATCTTACTCTTGTTTACCTTGAAAATCTATTATGTCCTTGGTGTTGCTTATCTTGGCAAAGACAAGACAGCAATTAAAAAAATAATACAAGCAATGTACCAAATTTGGAAGAGTTGAATATCAAGATGTAAAACAAGTAACTATTCAGTTATTAGTTAGGAATGATGATGTAAATTCTACCTTTATCCTCACTCCTGAGAGATAAGGCTGGGATGTGCCTCACTCCTAACCTTGTATAAGATAGCAGCACAATACAGTAGAGAGTACATGGACCTGGGACTGTGTGGTATGTTGCCAGAATTGCTGTCTTAGGCTATCATGGATATTTGAATTTGGTCAAGTTGTTTGTCTGAAGATGTCATTCATTCACTCTCTCATCTTGCCTATTGTTAAAAAATGTAAGATAATACGTATTTAAATACCACATATTATATGGTCACCAACTGTATGCATTGTAATATATCACTGAATTAGATCTATTAGAAATGATGGTGAAAAGATAGAAAAAGATTCATGGACCCAGGAGACTTTCAGTTTGTACTATTTCTGCCTAGCAGCTTTAATTTAACTTTGTATATATGGGTGACTAATGCTTTTGCATTTGTGGATTTTTTTTTTTTCTTCTTCTTCTTCTTCTTCTTTTTTTTTTTTTTTTTAGAAGTGCAATAGGTAGTCAGGTCTAAACTTGGTACAATAGAAAGTCTCTCGCAGTGTCCAACCAGCATCCCAAGTTGAAGCACTCGATTAGTGTTTCAACTTGGGATCTCAGATCTCAGACTCAGGACCCCTAAATCTGTGCAGCACGTGCCATCGCTCAGCACAAGAATGCTGCATTACTGGGAATGTTTATCCCCTTAGCGTTACTGAGCAGTCATTTTTCTTTAAAAATCATGAGATATAAAAATAAAAGAGGAATGAGAAAATCACTGGGGGAAAGTTTATTTTTCCCTTGAGAATGTGAGAGTTTGGCTTCTATTTGGGGAATTATTTTCTGTTAATGTACATTTGCTTTATCATCTTTACTGAGAAACCACTGTATATAATGAGGTAAAATCTTGGATGGGTCTCAACATAGAGATTTACTTGGCAGCCAGTGAGAAACTAGAGATGCAAATGCAAAATGTCTTTGCAATAACTATTTTCTCTAGAGTGCTGATTCTAAAATATTAAGTGCCTAATAATAGTCTCTATGTATTTGATTTAAAGTAACTAATGAATGGAAAAAATGATTGAAAATTCTGGTTTTGATTTCCCTGATAATTACATGTTATCTTGAGTTATTGAGTCTTTTTGTTTCAATTTAGGGAACACCATGGATTATGCACTGAAAATCTCTCTCACACATACAGATGTTATGACATGATATGAGGTTTTTTTCTTTATTGTTGTTTTTTGTTTTTGTTTTTGTTTTTCAAGACAGGGTTTATCTGTGTAGCTTTACTCTGTAGACCAGGCTGGCCTCAAACTCACAAAGCTCTGACCGGCTCTGCCTCCCAAGTGCTGGAATTAAAGGTGTGCACCACCACTGCCCGGCTAAGATTTTTAAGTGCATATTGACAATATAGTTTTAATTGATCACTAGGGGTATTCCCTTGGTTAAGAAATTCCCATCCACAAGCTCAAGAATGGAGTACAATATCCAAGCACCCAAGTCACAAAGGTTATTACCAGATGATTTTTTTTCCCAAAGAACAAAGCTAACAATACCTGAAAGGCGAAAGTATAAAATAATTTCAGAAAATGACAAACTTGGGTTGAAATCCAGGCAGATTTTTCTTTGTTCTAGTCCCTTGGTCAAAACATTTACTTTCATTGAGTTTCAGTTTTATTAACTGTCAAGTCCTAGTACTAGTGATAATAGCTACATTTGATTTTTGCCATGAACTTTAAGAATACTCATGAATCACTTAGAACATGGCTAAGCATTTGGGAACATCAGACATTGTTATATACCGATGACATTTACATCTAGGGATAAAATCTGATAGGGTTCTACAGGTCATATAACTGTCTAAAAAAACAATTACTTCCTACATTTGAAAGAGACACATTTTATGATGTCAACATGCTAGGAACACATTAATGGAGAAAGGGGCCACATTCCACCCTGATTTAGCCAATGATCACCACATTTGACTGAAAAAGGAATGAGTGTTTTTGAGTGTTTTGGTGAGTGGTCAACTTTAGAGCTGTTTGACTCCCTCTGACTAGCAAACTGCTCTTTAAAATGAACTAATTCTAATTTTATTTATTCCTAGCATTTGCTTTATTTTCTGAATATTAATTATTTTTTAATCATCAGAATAGCTTTATTGATTTAATCATCAGAAACCCCATTGTATAGGAGACACTTAGGCTGATAACCTTGGAAGTTAGTTTAAGGTGTGTGTGTACCAACTTCATGAAGTAGGAAAGTTCACTCAGGTAGTTATAGTAAATAAAAATATTGATACAAAAAAAACTGACCCTGTGACTTTGCAGCCAGTCCTTATTTTGATGCTATTAATATCAGGGGCAAATGGCATGTACAACATTATCCCTACCTTCAAAGAAATTGTGTTCCATCTGGAAAGACAAGATGAAAGCACATAAAATAATTGGTGTGGATATGTGATGTACAGATAAATAGAAAATAATAAGCATTCCTGAGACTCAGCTGTTGGCTTACATGCCTACAATACTATCAGCAGGGGACATGAAATTGTATCAGGCCCTTCATAGATCATTTTCAGAAGCTTTTTCCCCCCTACTAGATGTGAGGAATACAAAGCAGGGTAAATTCCATTTGTCACCTTCAAGAAATATATTCTATTTGATAATATGAATTTAACATCCAGGAAAATGAATAGGAAGGGAAGGCAGTTGGAGCGTACACATACAAGCCAAGATGGGTATCCTAGGTAGTGATGGATGCAAGCCTTGTGAGCCACAGAGAATGTCACTTATGGAAATGGTCCTAAGCTGGCTTTGAAGGAGTGGCATATTGGAGGCAGAGAAAAGAAAAGATCAAGGTGTAAAAACTAATCCTTGCAAGTGGCTGTGTCCTGTGTGATTTGAGTCAGCCAAATCGGAGAATTCATTTTGGGTAGACCTTGGAAGAAACATTTTTAAAAGTGGAAGGATCAGATTTCTTAAAATATAGTTTTTTATTTTGTTATAAAAATCCATATTTAAGGTACATGTTAAATCATTTTCAACTGAGTTTTCACATTAATCTATAGTTATAACATAACTATAGATACTATTGTGATTGATTTCTTTCTTGCTTTTGGTGTATTTAAGTTATTTTTACATAGTTCTCAGAATTATATGCCCACAATTATATATTCTGCCTTTTTATTTCATATGATAAGCACTTTTCATACACTGCTGTATAATCTACTGAAGGTTTTAAGTGAGGCAAGTGTAATGATTTCATTGTTTGTTCAATTTGGCAGTGGAAGATTTGATCAAGGTGCACATTTTAAACTGTGGAGATTTTTATGATGTGCGACATTCTCGAGACTCACTGTGTAGACTGCTGGTGTGGTGTAGCCTGTATCCAGAGATTTCCCTACAGTTCACTAGTCCATTAGTCAAGTGGAAATCTTATAACTAAATAGTTTCTCAGAGCTTTATTATTTCTTGCCAGGCTTGGTTGGATAATTTGTGACCTGTCACATGTGAAGGACTCTTCACTGTGAGGAATGTAACCTGAAGCCTTTGGCAGGGCATGAGGTATTATTCTAAGGGCCCCACTGCGAGCTGGCCCTGCAGCTAGGACAAAGCAGAGGCAGAAAAGTCAATCGCCTGCCTGCTGGCTTTGTGGGTCTCTGAATGGCCAATTTGCTGGGATTAACAGAGGTCTGGCTTAATAAATGTGTCTGCATGCCTAATAGATTTGAGTAAATGAACCTTAAAATACTTTATTTAATTTAGCATTGGGCATTCTATATCAGCGGCCAATGAAGAACTTAAGGATCCTGTTGACTGTTCCAGCTTTGTGGGGGAAGGTGAAATCAGCCATGTTGACATAACTGCTGATGAAAAACAAAAGCAACTTGGAAAACAGAATTAGCTTCTGTATTTACCTAGCATTGATGCCTGTCTGTGGCCGGCCACTCAGAGACCAAGCATCCCCATCCATCAGCGTTTGTTTGCTGTGGCTATGTGCCCTGACTGGCTGCTCTGATGATGTTTTCCCTTTGTCCTTCAGCCCTAAGCCCTCCCTTGGCTCTGGGACATTGGGAAGCAACCAGAGGAAGACAAGATAAAATTTGCTAGGAAGGGAGGGAATGAGGTTCTCTCAGAGGAGATGCTGTTGATCAAAATCCCATAACCAGCTAATTCTTGGGATAAGAAGAATCTTCTGGAGAAGGCAGAGGGCCACAGGTCCCACTTAGAAATGACAAAGATGACAAGGGAATGGTGAAGGTTTCCT
Source organism: Onychomys torridus (assembly GCF_903995425.1). Taxonomy (NCBI): domain Eukaryota; kingdom Metazoa; phylum Chordata; class Mammalia; order Rodentia; family Cricetidae; genus Onychomys; species Onychomys torridus. The sequence continues at coordinate 167,418,543 of NC_050443.1, forward strand.
GAAGAAGAAACTAGGAACAGAGGGGAGGAGCCTTGGTAGTGAACAATGGAAAGACTGCTGAGGGAAATTGGACAGAAGGACAATTTAAGATATTTACCACCTGAGGGAATAGTTCAGAGTAGAGAAAAATAAACATATTTTTATTATCCCTTTTAAAAAGCTTTCACCTAGTATTTTGTGTAAAAAATTTTCAGATATACAATAAAATGGTCAGAATTTTACAAGGAACTGGATGTAATTCCTTCCTAAACTTGTATCTACTGTTTATTATGGAAATGTCACAAGTCTATCTCTGTATTACTGTTTATACATCATCCATTAATCTTGATTTTTAAAAAATTATTTTAATGTAAATTCAAAATTATTTGCTTTTTTCTAAACCATTAAGCTTGCAATTCATTGACTGTGGTTCACAGTTTCTTGAAAGTTTTCCTCCTTGGGGAATATAAAATGTATCAACAATGAAATGTATGAATCTGCAGTGTTTATTTACAGTTTGAAAATGCATTCACTAGGGTAGCCTACCTGTGATGATGGCTTAGGGTTATCTTTCTCCAAGTTTCCTTTATGTTTTCAGCCAATCCCCATCCCAGAGTCCTCCTCATCATAGCTTAGATTTGCCTGCTACAGAATATCATAGAAATGTAATCACATAATACAAATTGGTTACTTTTACCTCTCATGGTTTTGACAGTCACACATCTATACTTTTATGGGTACCTCTGTATATGCATGCATTAATATTCCTTTTTATCTGTTGTATGAATATCCTGTGGCTAATTTTTATTTGCTCATTGGTGAATTTCTAGACTCTCTGCGTTTTAAACTGTCGTGACAAGCTGCTATGAATGTCTTTAAGTGTACACATATATTTTCTTATAACTAAATTCTGGAGGCCAAAGTTGCAGATTATAAAATATGAAATGGCAAATCACTTTGGAAAAAGTTCTCAAAATTTCTAACAAACTAAAGTTTCCCCAAAATGGTTGCTATGCTTTTATATTTCTACTAAAATAACACGAGAGTTCCAGTTTGCTTTGTATTTTCAATGCTGTTTGGCATTATTATCTAAAAACAACTTTTAACAATTATACTGTTACATTTTGATATCTCATTTTGTTTCCAAAGAGCTGGGAAGGCCAATGACTCCTAAGACTTAATACAATGAACAGTATGTAAAACTGTTAACTATAGCCATTTGTCAATCTCTTAGGTTAATCTCTGAGTGACTTCTCAGAGATAATCTAACTACAAACTTGCATGTTTTAGCCACAAATTCTATATTTTATTTTTAGCTGTCACATAATAACTGTAGAAAATAAGTATAGTTGTTTCTGTACCAAATAATAAACATATGCCATTGTTTCGTAGACCACAAAAGAGAAGATTCCTCTAGAAGTTCATAAACACTGTGCAGTTGGCTACTCTGAGATGCCAAGAGCCATAGTCTTAACCTTTTCTCTACACAGATTAAAGAGGAGGCCCAGAAAAGACACAGAATTGCCTAGGGTCATTCATTCAAATAATGATGCAGTCAGAGTTTCAAGTCACTCTTCATGTCATTCAAGACATGGCAGCAGTATGGTGCACATAGTCTCTCATTTCATGGTCACAGTCTTCCGTCTTTCCACAGCATGAATGACAGTGCTACACAGAGCTCTAGTTGACTTCAGCATGCTTCTCAAAACAGGACCCAAGGGCTGGAAAAGAATGGTGCCGTAGTTAAGATTATTTGCTGCTCTTTCAGAAGATTGGCGTTTAGTTCTCAGCACTCACATGGTAGCATTCAGTGATTTGTAACTCCAGTTCTCAGGGATTTGATACCCTCTTTTTGCCTCTGCAGGTATTACACACATGTCTTACACAGAGTACATGCAGGCAAAATATATATACAAATAGAATAAAAATAAGCAAAATATTAAAGAACAGAACTCTGAACATACATGATATCATGGTGTGTATGACAGATTCATTTCTACCTTATCCCTTGTTCAACTCCAAAGGCACATGTGTGGCATTATAAAGCCATGTGTATGATAAATAATGCCTACAGCTTGGGAGCTGTCTTTCATTGACAGAAAATGGTATTTCTTTATATATTCCCTACCTTTTTTATTCAATAAAGAGAGAAAAAAATATATCAGAAGCTTAGAGTAGGATCTCTGATTCTGTCCAACTACCACCAGCCTGAACATAAAGGAGTGCTATAGAATTTGAAATAGAAGAAATCAAATTAGTTCTTCAGAAGCCCTGTCAAATATGGTGAACATAAAAGGATTTCAGTCTTACAGAAAGAGCACTGTCTAAAAACTGCATCCTCGAGACTTTGCATTTCTCTGTGTGCACATATCCAGCCAATTATGAGTACACTGTGAGGGTTGGCATATACTTACCCCCCTAGAGAGCAGATCTGTGCATATTTCAACAAGTAACATTATCATTCTGTATCTTGTTGTCCCTATGTGTGGAGATGAGAGGCAGTCAGCTCATTTGTACTTTAGGCATGTCTTCGTTATTTGCCTTAGCTCAGCCTCCAGCTATTATCCCTCACCTTCCACAGCACAGGGATCATGAGGAGACATGGATGTTAAGAAAACCACTGACCCTTCTATTTCAACAGCTGCCTTCTCTTCTACAAGAACCTGCTTATATTCTATCTCTCTTTTTGTCCTTGATAAGTCTTTATCTTTTTCTAAGTCAGGAGGAAGCAAAGAAAAAACTAAATCACAACCTATTATATATTCATGTTTGTATATTCCCAAACTAATAAAAAGTGGGAAAAATGCTTTGCAAGGGAAAACAGATATAATTTAACAACAACAAAAAATCAACTGTAAGGCCATTGAATTTTTTGGTGTGTTTTTGTTATAAGAATGACACTGTGCTTAAAGTGATACTGCAGTAAGTAACAGGTTATTTCTTTGAAAAGTCCCTGCAGCCCAGTGAAGTATGGTGCAGAACGCAAGGGACACTGGATAACGACAGGAAGTGATTCCTTGTTCCAAAAGCCATCAGATACAGGCCTTAAAAACTGATTTTGATTTCACTCAGGGGAAAGAACAAGGTGCTGTGACAACTCAAGAGTGTCGTTTAGTGTTCAGGTTTCAATTTTATGAGTCTTAAATTGATTAACACCCTTCCTAGTTCCTGGAGATATAACCCCAGTTTTGGGAAACCAAATTGTTGTTTTTTTTCCTTATTCTTTTTTTTTTTAAAGTAAAAAAACCCCTGAGAGCTGTCATTCTATGAATATGCATGCCATTCTGAGATTTACAAGAAGGAAAGGAAATCTGGTACCCCATAGAAGTCTGAAGGGGTATTGCTGTTCTGTTTCTTGCAGCCTCTCATCACCTTGGACAGCAGCATCTCTTTCACATTCCTTGCGGAAGGAACCAACACCATCACTGTGCAGGTAGCTGCTGGGAATGCTCTCATCCAAGACATGAAGGAGATTGCAGTACATGGTAAGCTCTGAACATGGTCTTCTACTCAGGCAGTTCCCTCTTCCTATACTAGTGCCAAATATAAACTGCTTTAGAATTTGCCAGCTTGTAGGGAGATCATTGAAGTCCACCAATATAGACTTCTTTGGATGGAAGAGTGAAATTAAAAAAAAATAAGCAGATCACAGGTAAGCATCTGTTGTTCCTTGTGGAGATAGGCATCTTGTGGTACATCTAGATAACAATATGTTTGGAATACTTATTAGACATAGACATTTATTATAGTTGAAGGAGAGGTAAAGTAGAAAGGAGCTAGATCTAATGATCTGTTAAGGTGTCTACAATGTGTGTGCAGCCCGTACTGTGTCAAATTGGACAAGTGATCTACAAACTGAAGGACTATTGCTCCCCATCCTGTAGAACTGATATCTTGGATAATGAGATGACCTATACAGAGTAAATGTGGTTTTCCTTTTCTGATTGTTGAAATTTCATCATCATCATCATCATCATCATCATCAGTGAAGGCTTTATGAGTCTAAAATCATTAGCTTATACAGCTACATATACATTATATATGTCATGAGAGTTGAAGCAAAACTCCCAAGGAGAATAAAATAGAGTAAAAGGAGGAGTCCGAATGGGGTCCTAAAGAGGGATATGCACATCTATGAAAGTGTCCTCATGAAGCTTAATGCCATGCACTATAAAAGTACAGCAATAAAAGTGAATATAAGCTTAGATGAAGGCAGAGAAGATGGCACTCAGGGCTGCTGCTATGTTCTAAACCATGGAACATAGTTCTTAATTACTACATTTATTTTAAGTGAAATTAATGATCCTATGCTTCTGTCCCTCCAGAACTCTCATAAGTTCCCAGACAGCCACTATCATTGTAGTTGTCTAGAAAGTTATACAAATGCATGTGAGCCTCTGACCAAGGCATATTTCTCCAGCCTTTCCTCAGTGAGTTATATGCCCACTGGCCAACAGAGGCCCTTATTAGTATCTGAAGTAAATATTTTATAGGAGTATAAACATTACACTGAAAAATGGTGCGTAGCAGAAATACTGATTTTCATGAATTAGCATTAAGTGGATAAACATGTGTACTCACCAACCAGGTGAAGAAATCAAGCATTACCGTACACTACTAGAGACAAAGTTTAGCCTACTTCCTCACTTGTGAGGCTTTTTATAGAATAATCATAATGGAACTAAAGGACAGCTAAGTGAAAAGCTTCCATTCTAGTCATCCCTGATTGTTATGCTTTGATTTAAAAAAAAGAGCAACTGAAAATAAGGAAAGGCAGCTGAGTCCTTGTGAAAGAGAACTTGTTCTTAATGTACTTAGTGATGGGCCCTTTGCCTGTCAAACCCTCTCATCTCACTCTACCAGCTTCACCTGCAAATTCTGTCTTCTTGCAGAATACTTCCAGTCACAGCTCTTATCATTCTCTCCAAATCTTGATTACCACAATCCTGATATTCCTGAGTGGAGGCAAGACATTGGCAATGTTATAAAGCGAGCTCTGGTTAAGGTAAGTTGGCTATATTTTTGATTCTTCAGGGCAAAGAAAAAAATAGATGGCAGGACAAGAATTGAAATTCTATTCTACAGACAGATAAGGATTATTTCTCCATATAGAGAAAGAAATAAAGAAAATTCAGAACTGGGTAAGGAGGAGAAAAAAGATGAGATGTGAGAGAGGAAAGCTGGGGATGAAATAAGAGCTAGTCTAGTGTTTGAAGATGGAAATTAGTTCAGTGTTGGATCCAAGTATTTCTGAGACAGGGTCTTGACATCTGCAATGGAAAATGGATAACCATTTGATGAATCTCCACTAATTTTATGTATTTATATACCATTTTCCTATTATTAGGTCCTTCTTAAATAGATATTTAAGTTCACTGGGCTACCATTGGCCACACAGCAAAGAAACAGAGCACCCCACCAGGGAAATACAGCTATAGGTTTAAGACACAGTCATATTTGCTTCAGTGAAAATAAGAGTTGTGTTAACAGGTCTCAAAGATACATAGTAGAATGTAATGATGAGTAAAGGAGTCAATTTAAGTAGAGAAGTAAGTCTATGTGCAATGGGATAGTTCTGTGGTATAGAGGCATAGCCAGCATCTCCAGAAAGCATGGAGAAATGTGTGACTCCCCTATCCTGGAGATTGCAAGGTCGTCCCAGACATGCAATTCAATAGATACTTCCAGAACTTTGTAATGGTTCTAGAGGGGATATTTGAGCTGTATTTTAGAGGATATGTGTCAGTTAACAGGGAAGAGATTGTGCCTTTCATACATAATGAACAGTACAAGCAAAGCCAATGCCTGCCAAAATTGCTCAGTATTTTGCAGAAATGACAAAGAGTTTGGTGTAGTCAACCTCTACCTGAGAGGAGAACAAAGTGGGCAACAATAGCCTAGAGTGATTAAGTCATAGTGTGAAGAACCAAAAGAGCTAATTTGTAGGCATCAGAGACTGTGAAGAGTGTGGTGTTTTCTTTAATTAAGAAAATTCTGTCAAATATATATATGCCAGGCACCCATTATGGTGGCAATGCAAAAGAAAGGCTGTTTGGGTAGGAAGTGCAGAGTGTGGGGATGATTTCAAGCAAATATAGAGGTTGTATAGACCAGGAACAATCAAATAATAAAGAGAAAGGAGCCAAGGACTCATTAAGGCAATGAACGATAAAAATACTAGGAACTTATTGGTGAGAGGGAAGGAGAAGCTTTGTAATCCAGACAATAGATAGAAGGTATCCTTGCCATTAACTACTTGAGGACTATGTAGGGGAAAATTTACTTGGGAAACAGTAATGGGTTTTGGTCTTTTGATGTGAGTTTAGAAGACATGAAAAATGACTGCATAGACATGCCTAGTTGATAATGTGGATCTGAAGGTCATCCAAAAGTTCTGGATGGAGAAGCAATGTCAGAGCCAATGCCATGGAGATAATGAGTATTGTTTGAGAGGAAAGTGGGATCAGGGAATCAACATTGCTAATATGCTTCAAAGCAGAGGGGAAATCACAGGAAAAGATATGGAAAGGAGCTGACAGAAAGGAAGTAGAAAAAGCAGGTGGGGAGGACAGAGAGGAATTCCTACAGAATTTCAAGGGAACTTGAGACTCTCTATAAAGGAATTATTCATGGAAGGAGATAAGAATAAGATGGCTTCTTTATTCTGTCTGGGTGACTGTAGAATGAGTGACTTTTAAATGACAAAAATTTATCTCTTGAAATTCTATGTGCTAGAAAGTTGAAGACTAAGGCATTGATAAGAGCATGATCCATAAATGGCATTTTCTCGTTTTGTGTTCACATGGTGGCAAGAGGGCAAAGTGGTTATCCACGACTAGTTTAATAAGAGTACTGATCTCATTCATGAGTGCCCTACCCTCATGGCCTAATCACCTTTCCCAAGACCTTCCTTCCAGGACCATTAGGCTTGTAATGAGGCTTCAAACATAAACTGTAGTGGGGCACAAGTGCTCAGACCATAGTGTACATCCTTACTGTGTCATCCAGGATGTGGCTGTGTTTTACATACTTGTAGTTATTAAACACTTAAAATATTTTGAAGAAACCATTTGGAGACTGCATGTCCATTGGTGCCTGAATCTTCAAGAAGTCAGTTACTTACTCAAATGTCCATCCCTTTAGACAGGATTAAGTATATGTAGATGCACAGCTTCAAGGTCACTGTATGACCCCTGACTAACCCTTCCTGAGATCAATCAAGGAGAACCACACCAGCCAAGGCACTGACAGGGTTACCTTTTTGCTCTGTTGGGTTATCTTCAGCACTTTTCACTCTTTCTTGGGCTCTGATACTTGCTGCCTCTGGTTGATGAGGTGAAGGTCTTCCTGTTCTGTGAACTAGAATTCTGCAACTTCCAGATATTTGATGGTCATGCTTCCAGACAAGATACTGATACATCTGGCAAACCACCTTGGGACTTTGAGACAGTGCCTTTGTGGTTGGTAGATTTTTTTTAGTCTTGATTGCTGTTTCTGCCTTTCTTCCTGGATCTCTCTTGCTAATAGCAACCCTGAGAGTTAGCTCTAATCATTAAGCCTAGTTCTACATAGGAATCAGAGCTGAGAAAATAGGAAACAATCTACCCTTCTGCCTCTATTCAATTCAGCAAGCATTCATTGGTTCATTGACTTTCTATCATGCCAAGAAACTTTGTAACAGTGAAGTATCCTCAAAGTTTTCCAGGAATGCCTGGGCAAGCACACAGTTAGAACCTGTCAGAAAAACACTGCAACTGGCAGATACAACTGTAGGCAATGGTGGACATGATCAGTATCCCTGACCTGTGCTGGCTATAGTGATTTGAATGGCCTGGAGGAGATCACTGTAGGTAGATGGTCACATGAGAGTCCTTTGAGTGAGGTGGTATTTCAGCTGAACCACATATCCTCTGTCATTTTCATATTGAGAGAATAAGCACTTTCTGAATCAAAGATCATCAATACACACAGGAAATAATAATCTACAGGAAAATTCAGTTCACTCTCACTCATTTTTTTCAGTCAAAAATTTGCCTCTTTGAAGTTTTTAGTCACAGAATTCAATAAAATCACACAATAGAAAAGTTCACTCACAATCCCATCTTAACATTTAGCATCTTAATCTTATTATTAAAAATTTCTATTTTATAAACTTTTAATCAAAGAATTGTATGGAAATAAGATGAGTATTCAACCATCCTAAGCATCCATAATGCTCAGCATCACCTTCAACCTAGAATAATATTCTTCCATGTGATTATACCAGTATTTTCTTAATTTTTGAATGTTTAAGCTTTCCATTTATTTCTTATTCTAGTTAATATTATGTTTCTTCCTGTGTATGGTTTTTCAGACATTTCGAATCATTTCTTTAGGACTAAACATGTTACAGCTGTGGGCTGAAGAATATGAATATTTTATAGATTCTTTCAGAAAGCAAACTAATTATGAGTGTCAATTCTTTTTCATGTTGCCAGCCCTCGTGGGTGGCTCTCCTTCCACTGACCCATGCCAATAATACTATTTACCATAAAACATCCCTACTTTAACTGGAGAAACAAGGGCTCTTCTGTTGTTATTTTGAATTGACCACTTCCCCATGTTTTGTTCCTCATTTAAGCCACTGAGCTAGGTCTCTCAATGAAAACAAACAAACAAAAAGTAGACAATACAAGAAGAATTTTTGTAAATGCACCCAGCAAATACCATTGCAGAAATCATTCGGAATACTCTCTGAGTTTCAGTAAAAGTGAGAATGAGAGCAGAGAAGGCAGTGGTTTGTTCCCTGTCAGCTTGAAGGGGAGACAGAAGAGCAGTCTGAGTGTGTACGACTACCTGGGTCTGAAATACTACGTTTTTATACCTCATACAGGCCTTATGCCATGAATACTCTGCTCCTGGCTACTGACCTATGGAAGACTGGCACTTGAACCCTAATTCTTTGCTCTAAACATTTTGCAGGTGACCAGTGTTCCAGAAGACCAGATTCTTGTGGCTGTATTCCCAGGTCTCCCTACTTCAGCAGAGCTTTTCATCCTTCCACCTAAGAACTTGACAGAGAGGAGGAAAGGTAATGAAGAGGATCTAGAACAAGTAAGTGAAAGAGTCTGCACTGGAACACCTGTCACCACACCAGACTCTGAGTTAATATAAATTTGTCTCTCCTCAAAGAACGAGAGCAGCTTACCCATCAGCCAGGGGCTCTTGCCCCAACATCTAGGACTTTGAATAATTACCAGCCCCATGTAGAATCAACAAGGACCTTGTGCATGTCCCCCACCCCACATTGGCTTCTACTAGAAGGAGAGAGGAAGAGTGAAGAGACAGATAAAATACAGAGACAGAGGCAGGGACAGACAGAGTGTGCAGTGTTGTCCTATCTGTTTATGGGAATGAGGTCTTATCTTTAAACTGCCTGGGTCCTAGAGATGCTGGTCACTTTAATATTTCTGGTGAAGAAACCAATTGCTTATAGACACTTTTCATTGGAGAGAGATGGATTGCCTCATTTTGCTTTGGTGAAAGGAGCAGTATTTCCAAAGTGGGTTATGATCGACAGTCATTGTTGAACACATGGTTCATGTGATTGGCACACAGATCTGGAAGCAAATGGGCACTAGTCTGCAGGTTTTCCCCATCACTTCTCCTTCCACTGGGAAACTGCTGGCTGCATGCTGTGCCACCCTCTCCAATTGCCTCGTGATGCTCTAAGTCAGGAGAAGCGGAAGTAAGAAGGCACAAAGCTGCTGAAAGGCTGTATGATTTAAACACATTTGCTCCCATGTGGAGTAACCATTGCACAGACTCCTTATGCACCTTTCCAGTTCTTACCTGGCCTGGATGACACCCATCCACAGTGCTTAGACAGAAGAATGGCTGTTGTCCTTTTCTCTGGACTGAAGGAATCCTTGGCATCACAGGGGTGCATGTTGAAGTCATTTGAAAATAAATCCATCTTCTTGGTGTGCATATCACTTTTCTAAGCCTTCATTATTCTGAAATAGCAAGTAGCAAGCATGAACTATATTTGGAAGCTACACTATCCATCCATTTAGATAAACAAGTAATTACAGTGATGGATAGCAGCTGTGATATTGAGGTGTGTACAGACAGATAAGACTTGGGGACAACAGCCTAAGTGAGCCTCAGCTTTCATGTGGGAATTAGAGAGTGATTAAATCAATGTTATGTGTTCGGAGACTTGCTGTAGAAAAAGTAAAGAGGAAAAATTATCCCATAAAAGGAGGCAGCCTCTTCTTTGATGTTTGCTTCCCATTGTCTGTGGAACAGAATATGCAGAGGATTTGGATGAGACTGCATGTGCTTTAATCCTTGCAGGTGCTTCTATAATACCCAGTGTGTTACCTGATCAGATTAAAGAACTAATGATGAGTTGACATTCTTTCATTGAACCCACAACAGGCCTCTGGTTATAAAGGCAGGGATAAAAGAGCAGTAAGCTAGAGGTTGAATGAGATACTATGTCTGTTAGAGCTCTCATTCATGGGGAGCTCTGGAAAGCTGCTCTTTCTTTTTTGACATACCTCTTTCTGTCTTTCCACTTCTGGGTTTCACAAAACTCTGCAGGATGTGAGCACCAAGCTGATAAAGATGTCCACATCTCATGAATGAACTTGGTTAATTTTTTTTGGCAGTTGACTCATAGGGAGCATTGTCACTTGCCATGTCTGTCCACGAACCCTTTCTCTTGTTTTACAGATTGTAGAGACACTATTTAATGCATTAAACCAAAACTTGGTACAGTTTGAACTGAAGCCAGGGGTCCAGGTCATTGTATATGTCACACAACTGACATTAGGTGAGTGCTTTCTGGGAGTAAGGGGATGTGAGGATGGATGAGCTATTATTTTGAGCAGAAAAGGGAAGGAATAATCTCTAAAACCTTTTCTATAGATAATGCAATACCTAAGCCTATATGTGTCATAATGGCTAACGGTGCCTTGGGAGCTACTGCAGGAAGACTTTCTTACAAGAGCTTTATCATTGAATGTTGCATAATATTTGAAGAAAATGTCCTATTTCTTTTACTTTGACTTTTATATGTGAAGGGGTTGGGTTATATGGATGGTACTTGGACTTTCAAAGGTCATTTATTCTCTGAGTCTTTGTTAGAGGCCAGCTCAGGAAACTTTAAGATCCCATTCCATTTACAGTACGTGAGTCCATGTGGGAAGAGAGACCTGTTAGCTGTCTCTAGGTGCCTTACAAAAGGAATAGAAATTGCATGTCTCATTGGACATTGGTGTGTAGATGCTGAGAGTCTGTTTGCTGGGTGGGTCTTTCTGAAGTCAGAATTTCTCAGAAAGAGCTTCTAAAGCTCACCACCTAGGCAAAATTGTATGAGTAGAGTCTGGTAGAGGGTTTAAGATAGTATTTGTGGTTAACCCAAAGTTGCCAGTGTGCCACCATATTGTTAAGAAGACTAAGGAGACAGAGAATTCAAAATCTTTACTCCATCATCTAGTCACATGTACTCCATATATACCCTAACCAGCCAATGTTCCCAGACACAATAAAGGAGATTAAGTTTCTGTGAAAGTTTAGAACAGCTCTTCTTGTTATGGAAGCAAACAGGTAGCCTACAGGCATCTGAGGACTGGGGATCAGGGTGGAGACAGTCAGCCTCAGAACCAGTCTTATGATGAGAGTGTCTCTTCTTTCCTCCTAGCTCCACTGGTGGACTCCAGTGCTGGGCACAGCAGCTCTGCCATGCTTATGCTCTTGTCGGTGGTATTTGTTGGGTTAGCTATGTTTCTGATCTACAAGTTTAAAAGGTAAGTGCTGTCGTCTGTCAGTCAGATTGTGTCTCCAGGCAAGGTTCATTGCAGTTGACTCTTCTTATGACTAATGGTCCTCAACTCATATCTACAATGTAATCTTCAGTTTTCTTGCTGCTCTCTTTAGTGCTGGAGAAGAATCAGGAGTGACTGAGAATCAGGGAATTAATGTGTATGAGAATCAGACCTATATTCATTTTGTAGGTTTGATGGATTAAGAAGAAAATAAGGATTAGCTATAAAATCTATTTATTCTCCTTAATAGATGTGTGGGAGGATTTTCAAATCTCACCCATATTTCTGAAGTAAGTTCTCAGATACTTCAGAAGTGTTTTCATATAGAACAACAGCCATGCAGGGTAATCAAATAGAAAAAAACTTCCATTTTCAATGAACACACACATACATTCATCTATATTTTTATTTATGTTTCTTTATCTCATATTGTCACTATCCAGTATCTCTCTTTTAACCTGCATACTAGGTGATGAGCATATAGTTCAGTGTTTAAAGTATTTACCTAGAATGCTCAAAGTCCTGGGTTTTGTACTGACTGCCATATAAACCAGATATAATGGTACATGATTGTAATCCCAGCACTTGAAAGATGGAGCCAGGAGGATCAGGAGTTCAAGATCATCTTCAGCTACACAATAAGTTTGAGGCCATCCGGGCTATATGAGACTATGATTCAATTTTTTAAAAAATTAAGAGTAAAATGTTGTATATTATATATTGCTCCCATTTCATTCTTTTTCTGTTTCTTTTTTTCTTTATTATGATGTGTTTTAATTTTATACATCAGCCATGGGTTCCCCTGTCCTCCCCCCTCCCGACCCCACCCCCACCTTCCCCCCAGCCCCTCCCCTCCATTCCCATGTCCTCCAGGACCCGACACCCCTGGGGATTCATTTAAACTGATGGATTCAGTACAGACAGGTCCTGACCCCTCCTTCCAAAATGAGCAAAGTGTCCCTGTGTAAGCCCAAGATTCCAAACAGCCAGCTCATGCACTAAGGACAGGTCCTGGTCCCACAGACTGGGTGCTTCCCAAACAGATCAAGCTATTCAATTGTCTCACTTATCCAGAGGGCCTGATCCAGCTGGAGGCTCCACAGCCTTTGGATCATAATTCGTATGCTTCCATTTGTTTGGCTATTTTTCCCTGTGCTTTTTGCAATCTTGGATTCAACAATTCATGCTCTTGCAGACCCTCCTCTTTCTCGACAGTTGGACACCTGGAGCTTCACTTGGGGCCTGGCTGAGGATCTCTGCATCCACTTCCATCAGTTATTGGATGAGAGTTCTAAGACGACTGTTAGGGTATTTAGTCATCTGATCACCAGACTAGGTCAGATCAGGCTTTCTCTCGACCATTGCCAGCAGACCACAGAGGATATATTATTGAGGATTTCTGAGGACCTCTCCAGCACTCTGCCTATTCCTGCTCTCATGTGGTCTTCATTTATCATGGTCTGTTATTCCTCATTCTCCCTTTCTGTTCTTGATCCAGCTGGGATCTCCTGATCCCCTAAGCTTTCTTTCCCTCAAATCTTGTCTTTCATTACTCCCACTGTCGTCTAGGTTGTTCATGTAGATCTCATCCATTTCTCTGTCATTGGGTGATCCCTGGGTCTTTCCTAGGGTTCCGTTTCCTAGGTAGTCTCCCTAGAGTTGTGTAGCAGTCTAGTCATTTTTGTTTTGCATCTAATATCCTCCTCTGAGTGAGTACATACCATGTTTGTCCTTCTGAGTCTGGGTTACCTCACTCAGGATGATTGTTTCTAGATCCATCCATTTTCCTGCAAACCTTTCCTGCCATTGTTTTTCACTGCTGAGTAGTACTCCATTGTGTATAGATATGATATTTTCTTTAACCATTCTTCAGTTGAAGGGCATTTAGGTTGTTTCCAGATTCTGGCTATTACTAACAAAGCTGATATGAACATAGCTGAGCAAATGCCTTTGTGGTATGATTGAGCATTTCTTGGGTATATGCCCAAGAGTGCTACAGATGGGGCTTGGGGGAGATGGATTCCCAATTTTCTAAGGAAGCACCATATTGATTTCCAAAGTGGCTGTACAAGCTTGCATTCCTACGAGCAGTGGAGGAGAATTCCCCTTGCTCCACGTCCTCTCCAGCATAAGCTGTCTTCCGAGCTTTTGATCTTAGCCACTGTGACAAGTGTAAGGTGGTATCTAAGAGTCATTTTGATTTGCATTTCCCAGATAATTAGGCATGTTGAGCAATTCCTTAAATGTATTTCAGCCATTTGAACTTCCTCTGTGGAGAATTCTCTGTTTAGTTCTATAGCCCATTTCTTAATTGGACTGTTGGGCATTTTGATGTCTAATTTCTTGAGTTCTTTATATTTTCTGGATATCAGCACTCTGTCAGATGTGGGGTTGGTGAAGACCTTTGCCCAGTCTGTAGGCTGTTGCTTTGTCTTGTTGACAGTGTCCTTTGCTCTACAAAAGCTTCTCAGTTTCAACAGGTCCCATTGATTGATTGTTTCTCTCAGTGTCTGTGCTACTGGTGTTATATTTAGAAAGTGATCTCCAGTACCAATGCATTCAAGAGTACTTCCTACTTTCTCTTCTATTAGGGTCAGAGTAGCTGGATTTATGTTGAGGTCTTTGATCCACTTGGATTCAAGTTTTGTGCACGGTGATAGATATGGTTCTATTTGCAGCCTTCTTCACATTGACATCCAGTTATGCCAGCACCATTTGTTGAAGATGCTTTCTTTTTTCCATTGTATATTTTTGGCTTCTTTGTCAAAAATTATATGTTCATAGGTGTGCGGGTTAATGTCAGGGTCTTCAATTTTATTCCATTGGTCCACATGTTGGTTTTTACCCCAGGACCAAGCTGTTTTTATTATAGTAGCTCTATAGTAGTGCTTGAGGTCAGGGATAGTGATGCCTCCAGAGGATGTTTTATTGTACAGGATTCTTTTGGCTATCCTGGGTTTTTTGTTTTTCCATATGAAGTTGAGTATTATTCTTTCCAGATCTGTGAAGAATTATGTTGGTAATTTGATGGGAATTGCGTTGAATCTGTAGATTGCTTTAGGTAAGATTGCCATTTTTACTATGTTAATCCTGCCTATCCATGAGCATGGGAGATCTCTCCATTTTCTGACATCTTCTTCAATTTCTTTTTTCAGGGACTTAAAGTTCTTGTCATATAGGTCCTTCACATGCTTAGTTAGAGTAATCCCAAGGTATTTTATTTCATTTGTTGCTTTTGTAAAGGGTAATGTATCTCTGATTTCCTTCTCAGCCTGTTGTCTATTGTACATAGGAGGGCTATTGATTTTTTTGAGTTGATCTTGTATCCTGCAATGTTGCTGAAGGTTTTTATTAGCTGTATCAGTTCCTTGGTTGAATTTTTGGGGTCACTCATGTATACTATCATGTCATCTGCAAATAGGGAGAGCTTGACTTCTTCCTTTCCAATTTGTATCCCCTTAATCTCTGTATGTTGTCTTATAGCTCTGGCTAGAACTTCAAGTACTATATTGAATAAGCAGAGGGAGAGGGGACAGCCTTGCCTTGTTCCTGATTTTAGTGGTATTGCTTTGAGTTTCTCTCCATTTAATTTGATGTTGGCTGTTGGCTTGCTGTAGATTGCCTTTATTATGTTTAGGTATGTTCCCTGTTTCCTGATCGCTCCAAGACCTTTATCATGAAGGGGTGTTGGATTTTGTCAAATGCCTTTTCTGCATCTAGTGAGATGATCATGTGGTTTTTTTTGTTGGAGTTTGTTTATATGGTGTATTACATTGACGGACATTCATATGTTGAACCACCCTTGCATCCCTGGGATAAAGCCTACTTGATCATGGTGGATAATTGTTTTGATGTGTTCTTAGAGTCTGTTCGCTGGAATTTTATTGAGTATTTTTGCATCAATGTTCATGCGGGAGATCGGTCTGTAGTTCTCTTTCTTTGTTGCATCTTTGTTTGGTTTAGGAATCAGGGTAATTGTAGCCTCATAGAAGGAGTTTGGTAATATACTTTCTGCTTCTATTGTGTGGAACAATTTAAAGAGTATTGGTATTAAGTCTTCTTTGAATATCTCGTAGAATTCTGCAGTGAAACCATCAGGTCCACGGCTTGCTTTGGTTGGGAGACTTTTAATGACTGATTCTATTTCCTTAGGAGTTATTGGACTATTTACACAGTTTTTCTGGTCTTGATTTAACTTAGGTACCTATCCAGAACATTATCCATTTATTTTAGATTTTCCAGTTTTGTGGAGTAGAGGTTTTTGAAGTATGACCTGATGATTCTCTGGATTTTCTCATTGTCTGTTGTTATGTCCCCCTTTTCATTTCTGATTTTGTTAATTTGGATGCTCTCTCTCTCTCTGTCTTTTGGTTAGTTTGGATAAGGGCTTGTCTATCTTGTTGATCTTCTCAAAGAACCAACTCTTTGTTTCATTAATCCTTTGTATTGTTCTCTTTATTTCTATTTTATTGATTTCAGCTCTCAATTTGATAATTTCCTGGTGTCTGTTCCTCCTGGGAGACTTTGCTTCTTCCTGTTCAAGGGCTTTCAGGTGTGCTGTCAATTCACTAGCATGAGATTTCTCTAGCTTCTTTACATGGGCATTTAGTGCTATGAATTTCCCTCTTAGCACTGCTTTCATAATATCCCATAAATTTGGGTATGTGGTTTATTCATTTTCATTGATCTCTAGGAAGTCTTTAATTTCTTTCTTTATTTCTTCCTTAACCCATTGGTGATTCAGTTCAGCATTATTCAGTTTCCATGAGATTGTAGGATTTCTGTAGTTTTTTCTGTTGTTGAAATCTAACTTTAAACCATGGTGGTCCAATAGAACACAGGAGGGTATTCCAATTGTTTTGTATCTGTTGAGATTTGTTTTGTGGCCAAGTATGTAGTCGATTTTAGAGAAGGTTCCATGGGGTGCTGAGAAGAAGGTATATTCTTTTTTGTTGGGGTGGAATGTTCTGTAGATATCAATTAAGTCCATTTGAGCCATAACATCAGTTAAGTCCATTACGTCTCTGTTAAGTTTCAATTTGGCCGATCTGTCCAGATGTGAAAGTGGGGCGTTGAAGTCTCCCACTATTAATTTGTGGGGTTTTATATGTGATTTAAGCTTTAGTAATGTTTCTTTTACATATGTGGGTGCCCTTGTGTTTGGGGCATAAATGTTCAGAATTAAGACTTCATCTTGGTGGATCTTTCCTGTGATGAGTATGTAATGTCTTTCATCATCTCTTTTGATTGATTTTAGTTTGAAGTCTATTTTGCTGACTATTAGGATGGCTACACCAGCTTGCTTCTTAAGACCATTTGATTGGAAAGTCTTTTCCCAGCCTTTTATTCTTTGGAGGTGTCTGTCTTTGAATTTGAGGTGTGTTTCTTGTATGCAGCAGAAAGATGGGTCCTGTTTTTGTATCCATTCTGTTAGTCTGTGTCTTTGTATAGGTGAATTAAGACCATTGATATTAAGGGATATTAATGACCAATGATTGTTAATACATGTTGTTATTTTTATTTTTTGGTGGTAGTGTGTGTGTACTTCTCTTCTTTGGGGTTTACTGCTGTGGTGTTATCTATTGCCTGTGTTTTCATGGGTGTATCTGCCTTCCTTAGGTTGGAATTTTCCTTCTAGTGCTTTCTGTAGGGCTGGGTTTGTGGATAAGTATTGTTTAAATCTGGTTTTGTCATGGAAGGTCTTGTTCACTCCATCTATGATGATTGAAAGTTTTTCTGGGTATATTAGTCTAGGCTGGCATCCATGGTCTCTTAGTGTCTGCATTATATCTATCCAGGTCCTTCTGGCTTTCAAAGTCTCCATCGAGAAATCTGGTGTTATTTTGATGTGTTTGCCTTTACAAGTCACTTGGCCTTTTTCCTTTGCTTCGCTTAATATTCTTTCTTTATTCTGTACATTTAGTTGTTTAATTATTATGTGGCAAGGGGACTCTTTGGGGGGGTCTAGTCTGTTTGGTGTTCTATAGGCTTTTTGTATCTTCATAGGCATTTCCTTCTTTAAGTTGGGAAAGTTTTCTTCTATGATATTGTTAAATATACTTTCTGTGCCTTTGAGTTGGTATTCTTCTCCTTCCTCTGTCCCTATTATTCATAGGTTTGGTCTTTTCATGGTGTCCCAAATTTCTTGGACATTTTGGGTCATGACTTTGTTGGTTTTTGTGTTTTCTTTGACTGGTGAATCTATTTCTTCTACCTTATCTTCAACACCAGAGATCCTCTCTTCCATCTCTTGCATTCTGTTGGTTATACTTGCATCTGATGTTCCTGTTTGTTTACTCTGATTTTCTATTTCCAACATTCCTCCTGCTAGTGTCTTCTTCATTTTTTCTATTTCCCTCTTCAGGTCGTGGATTGTCTCCCTTGCTTTTTCATGGTTTTCTTTAAAAGATTTATTGTCTTCTTCTGCTTTAATTGTCCTTTCCTCTAGTTCTTTTATAGTGTTCTTCCCATTTTTTGTTTGTCTGTTCCTCTACTTTATTTTTGATTTTTCTATATAAGGCTCTAGCCTCTTCATGATGTTACTTATAAAGTTGTTTTCTTCTTCTTCCATTCTGTGATGTTCAGGTCTAGCTGTTGGAGAAGGGATAGGTTCTGGTGATGCTGTATTGCTCTTTATTTTGTTGTATGTACTTCTGCCTTGATGTCTGCCCATCTCCTCTTGGTTTCGTTCTTGGTCTTATCATTGTACTTGGTCCAGAGACAGCTGAAAGATTTAGGGAGCCTTTCTCTGGTCCAAATGGAAGCTCTGGGCCAGATGGGAGCACTGGTCTAGATGAGAGTGCTGGCCGGATAGGAGCTGGGGGGCTGGACTCTGAGTCTTGGGAAGTCTCTGTGGTCTCCTTATTTTGTCCAGATGGGAGCTCCTCTTGTCCAGATGGAAGTTCCTCTGGTCTCTGGTCCAGATGGGAGTTCCAGCGCAGCATGGAAGCTGGGGGCTGGTCTCTGACTCTCAGGAAGTTGCTGGGGTCTCCAGCAGATGGGGGTGGGGGCTGGGTGTGGAGACTGCAGTGTCTGCCTGCAGTCTTCAAAAAGGGAAGCCTTCCTGCAGGGCCTGCTGATTGGCAGGAAACTGGGGCCAAGTTGGTCTGGTCCTTCTGGGGTGGCCTGTGTCCAGTGGTGGTACTCAGGCGCAGTTGCCTCTCTGACTATAACCCCAGGCACTCACCTCTGGTCCAGATGGGAGTTCCGGGCAGATGGAAGATGGGGGCTGGTCTCTCTTTTTCTGTTTCTTAAAAAAAAAAACAAAAAAAAAAAAACAAAAAAACAAAAAAACAAAAACTGTTCAGGCAAAGAAAACCCTGCATGTTTTGAGAAATTATTTTTTGAAGGCCCTGGGAAGGGTGACACAATAGGATATTAACAAAAAGAATGAAGTTGAAGTGTACAATTATGCACTAGTATTGGTTGAAGTATTAAGGCCATTCCAAGTAGTTAAAAGGGAGGTTTATTTTGTGGGGTAACTTACAAGTGAAGGGATAGGTTACAGGGTCCAGGAAAGGTGTAGGACAGTCCAGCAGTGTTCTCTGGAGAACTCTGCTAGGTCTACCTCCAGAGTCCAGAATCCAGGAACCAAGAGAGCTGGCACATCTTGATCGCAGGTCTTAAATTGCTCCTTTCTCAGCCCTGCCTCATAGGCATGACAGTCACTGGAAGCATCGATAGGGGTAGTACTTCCAGGTCAATGCTGAAACAGCTACCCACTACACACTAGTATTAATTATGTAAACCTCCCAAGAGGTTTACTGGCTTAGAATATAAACTCTGAAGTAACATGGACTCAGTTTCACCTCTGGCATTTATACTCTTGGTCAACTGTATTTATATCTCCAAGCCTTTGTTTTTTAATTTGTACTATGTGGAAAACAATAATATCTTATGGTTTTGCTGTGTGAATTAAACATATTAGCAGCTGTAAGTTTCATATACTAAGCAGTCAAGAAAATTTGATAATACTGAGTATTATCAATAACAAAGAATCAGAGGCTGTGTGTTTCAGCGGGCCATAAATTGACATGTAATGTAATAGGCTCTCAAAAATTATGATAAAGAGTCATACTTATTGGGGAGGCTGGGTAAATGAAAATAACATTATTAATTATGTGAGTTTTTAAAGCATGTCTTGGTCTGGGAGTGTTTCTGGGATAATCTTTGTGGGTTGTAGAGGGGGTGAGTGGTGGGTGGTTTTACTCTTCTCTCCCCACTTTTCTCTTCTCCAGTGGATATTTCGCCTGCTTAAAAATGTCTTTTTTGCTCAATATAAAACTCTTTGTTAACCATGAGGGTAAGAATTTCTCAACGCTTTCTTATGCTCACTGGAAGGACAGACTGGTATTACTTCTCTAGTAGACTTACAAATCTGAATGGGACTTCAAGTGTTTTGGGATCAAGGTGGGTCAATCCATCTGCTACTGTTTGCATTGAATAGAGGGAAAACCCTTTGGGTATAATTAAAGGGAAAATGTCTTGATAAGAAAAGATAACACAATTTCATGGATGTGCTTAAATTATATACAAACAGAATATCAGTCATCCAAGTATTTGTTTGTGAGAATTTCTAGATTGTAAGAAATGTAAAGACTGGAGGGTGTGGGTGAATATCAACTGAGTAAAATCTATCCTGTTTTGTTCTAGCAATCCATTCCATGGTAGATGAGGATGGGAGCCAATAGATATTCTACAAGAAGCAATTTTGTTCATCACATATCTTCAAACTAATGCAAGATATCTTGTAACTTAGAACTTTTCTCTTGATGTTTAAAGGAGACTAAACTCCCTAGACAGTCAACTTCTTTATATATACAACTCTAACTTTGTAGACTTTCATACCTGAATCCACTTAGATAATGATATCTTAGAATCACTCTACTTTGTAGTTCTCAATTATCAACCAGAACTTT
This sequence comes from Onychomys torridus, assembly GCF_903995425.1. Classification (NCBI taxonomy): domain Eukaryota; kingdom Metazoa; phylum Chordata; class Mammalia; order Rodentia; family Cricetidae; genus Onychomys; species Onychomys torridus. The sequence continues at coordinate 167,439,253 of NC_050443.1, forward strand.
CTTTGTCTGACAGTGGATTAGTGCCAGTCAAACTGGATAAACAACATTAAGCCAAAAGTTAACCTTTACTTTCCTATCCCACGTTCCTGTTCTGTGTTTTCCTCCCAATGCTCCAGGCCTTTGGTTGATACTTGGATGGATTTTCTTTTATTTCCCTGGCTTTTTTTCCTTCCTGGCTTGTAGAATCCCAGTGGTGGCTGTGCAGGGCATGCCAGCTAGCAAACAAGTAAAGGTCAGACAACATCCTGGATCTCACACTCCCCTCTGCCTTGTTAATTACCATCCAATAGCATTTCTATAATAATGAGAATGAATCATAATCTGCTCTGATATGGTAACTTGGCTTTTAATGTTGATTTTAATCAAAATATATGTAGTTACACCTGGCTACCTAACATTGGTGAATGTCTCAGACAAGGTAATGGGGACAGATGTACTTTTATTTCAAGGCTATTTGCTATACCATATACACAAGCAAAATTTTCTCTTGATGTAACTACCAGCACAAACTAATTTAAATGTTCATTCATCCAATAAATACATATTGAGTTCCTACCATGTTCTTTGCACTTAGAATCACCCAACAAGGTTAGTTAAGAAAAGGAGAGGGAAGTAAGATCCCCAAACATCCTTCAAGTAAATATCACCCCACCCATAACATTGCATCTGCTTCATAGATAGTGTTGTTTCCAGACATCCGCCTTACAATATAATTAAAAATCCTTGTGAAGTGATTTTACTTTCTAAAAAATCCTCAACAAGACCTGCTTTCTGTCACTGTGTTTTTCTGGTTATTCAAGAAAATGTTAGAGCCCTTATATTTCTTCCTGACTTTTTTTTTCTCAATAGGACTTTTATTATAATTCAAAGTCTGCTTTCTCCATAGCTGGAGCAAATGAATATAACCTGTACCTGATTTTGTTTGATTGCTTGCTTTTTAGGATTCTTGTGCTCTTCTATCTTATTCCTCTTATTTAAAGCTGTATGGATATATGGATCAAGAAACATCCCTTGATCTCTTTATGGGAACACAGAGCTCATACTTGACTGACATCTTCTAAAATTCTACAAGTGGATGTGCTAAGCAATGAAAAGCAATTTGACAGCTTTTTATAATGTTACAAATTGTGATGTCAAAGTCAGTCCCTTCCAGTCATCTATTGAAAATGAAAACATGTTTACTTACAGGGATTGAAATAAAGTGAGCAGTCATTGTAAGGTCTAATGAGTACAAACACTCACAGGTGTCTTTAGCTAAGCCAGAAGGGTAGATGACAAATTGTATGATCAGGAATGGCTTTACTGCCCCCATTCCTAGTGAACATTAATATTACAGTTGAACTTAACATTCATAAGCAACTGTAGTTTTCTAATTAGAAGTAATTTAATTCATTAGACTATATCTGTTTTTATCTAAAAATCAAAGAGCCAATCAGTCTATCTATCTATCTATCTATCTATCTATCTATCTATCTATCTATCATCTATATTTTTCTCTAGATTTTCTTTTTTGTCTGTATTTCCAGACCTGCCTCAAACACATTATATAGCTGAGGATGACCTTGAATTGATCCTTATGCATCTATCTCCTAAGTGCTGTAATTATAGGCATTTACCCCTTGGCCAGTTTGTGGGATGCTGGGGATTGAACCCATAGCTCAATGCATGCTGTACAAGCATTTCTTTCAACTGAGTTGATACTACAACCCCTGAATGTTCAATTCTGTACATTCATGGACTATATAGGTTTTTGCCTCCCAGATCATGCATATTTAAGGTATCAGAAATTGGGTCACATTGGTGTAGACCAGTAGGAAAGGAAACATGAGGACACAGCCTTTTGGAAAGAAAACAAAGACATGAAGATTGCGCATAGAGGAAAGATAGATACAAGTGTGTGTTTAAAACCTCTTTTCAGAATTTTCTTTGGGAGGTATCCTGGAAAACTTCATTAAATATTACCACATTCAGCCTCATTTGGGGTTGGAATAGAATGCAGAAGATACAAGCATAAAAATTTTACTGATTGAAACTAGGACAAGAGAGAGATGAACCTTTAGGAATGCATGGAACACTGGTGTGAAGTAGGCATTAGAAGCCATTTATTGGCCTTCTGTCATTTTAAAATTTAGTTCAACATCCCCCCCATTCAATGAGGTAAGAAAAATGTCCTCTGGATATGATGTGCCAACATAAAAGTACAACCTTTATATTGAAAATCAGTCTAGCAAAATGCATAGAGCACGAGTTTTGGATATTATATTCATTCATTTAACAAACACCTAATAAATGCAACTGTGTGTTAACTGTATAGCTGTGAACATAGGTCACCTAGCTCTTGCCCATATAAACCTTTTAGTCTAATGAGAATGATAGAACAAGTCAATAAACCTCAGCTACTATATCTACCAAAGCTCATACCTTACTAATTTTTGTAGACCCTGTTTTACAATTATACGTTAAACCAGGAGAGATTAGGGATCAAAGGAGCCTTCAGAATGACATATGAGCCATATTCTGAAAGACCGGAATGAAACATCACCATGAGAACCATAGATGTCTTATACAGATAGAGGGAACAGTTGGTTCAATGTCAAGTCCCCTTGGGGAAGAGTCATTTGTATAGATTCTTACAATTCAATGATCAAATTGATAGGCACCCAGTGGTGCTGATATCAGCCACTCCTGAGAACTTGGCAAAATGAAGATCCCAAATCCATCCAGTTCGGATCTATGAGTCACAAGTCACATTGTACTGAAGATCATGGTTGAATCCTGTCCATATAAGTGTATGGGGAGAACTAGATTTCAGGCACTGGCAGGAGCATGCTGAGACTGGAAGAGAGTCAGGCAGGATATCATGCCAGCAGGGGCAGGGAGGAAGTCAGTCTCAGTAAAATTTCAGTCTGAACTTTCTTCCAACCCTAACTTGACAGCCTCATGCCTACAAACCTACTCCTTTTATTTCTTTTGGGGAAGTTATTTAGCTTCTCTTAATCCTTTTCTTAACATACTCTCAATCCTAAAATGAAGCTACTGTTATTCCCATTAAACAGAGAATGAAACTATCAAAATATTTTATATGTTTGACTCAAGTGTGTTGCTCTAAAAAGTGTAACAATGACTATGAGTCTGATATTTTGAACTGTTTATAAATAAGGCAATAGGAATCAATTACATACATGTCAACTTAGTGAAAGATGCCATTTGAGTCTCATAAGACTGATCAACACAATTGCCCCTTTAAAGGTAGTTCTGTGGGTTCAATCTCATTTGGGCATCTTGGTTTTTTGCTAGTCTTGCATCCTTGGATTCAGTGTCTCTGTGTGGCCAAGCATTTTCTTTGACACTGGCTGTTCCTGCTAATGACATTTCCTCTACCAACCTTCCAACACTTCTTATTGCTTACTTCAGGCATGCCCTTTTATCTCACTTTGATTTTGTTTCTACCTCATGTAGGAAAATCCCCTGGATCAACATCTATGCCCAAGTCCAACATGACAAGGAGCAGGAGATGATCGGGTCAGTGAGCCAAAGTGAAAATGCCCCCAAAATCACACTCAGTGATTTCACCGAGCCTGAAGAGCTGCTGGACAAAGAGCTAGACACACGGGTCATAGGTACGTGTACCTGTGCTACCATGCTCAGAGTCCTGTTTCCTCTAGATATTCTGTCATTAGCTGGCACTGTATGTACCACGAGACAGTCCTGGACTGCAAGGATGGGGAAGCAGTGGTTATGGTGACACAATCTTGTTTTAAAATTCATTTGCCATCTCTAGCCACATGAAATTGACTATATATATATATATATATATATATATATATATATATATATATATTCCATTAGAATTTAATAAAGATTGGAAATACAGGTGTCCCAGTGGAGGACAAAGTTCATTACTATTGGACTACTTTTCCTCTTAAACCTATAAATCCAAAGACATAGAAGTCCTTAACAATATTTACATAAATACAGAATGAGGTATGGACTCTACCTTTTAGTTGGGCAATTGGCAAACTTTGTGAGTGCTCAGTATTACACATTCCTCAACTGTAAAATGGGAATAATAGTACCAAGATTCTATTTGCCATGTACTGTCTGGAAATCTGTTCTGAAATTGTCCCCCTTTTTAAATGATGCTATGAATTAGTGTAGTGTCTGCTCCATAGTGTTTGCTACATACTAGCTATTGCTGTAATGAATATTATATATATTATATAAGATGACTGTCAACCTATTGGTCCTGCCTATATTCTATTATGGGAGGAGGATGAGAAGCTTGTGACCTGGTAGGAATATCCAGATCCTGTCCCTAGTTGAATGTGTTACAACCTGTTCCAGGCAGTTTGGGATTTGGCAGTAATGAAGCAAAGACTTAACAGCTTGTGGAACTTAATCTGTTTCCTCTCTGTATCTTTTCTCTCCTGCAGGAGGCATTGCCACCATTGCAAACAGCGAGAGCACAAAAGAGATCCCCAACTGTACTAGTGTTTAACCAAGAAGTCACGTGGTCAACCACCTTCCTGACTTTTTATTTTTGATGACTATTATTACTATTATTATGGAAAAATGAAAATGTCTTTTTTACCTTTTGTTTACCAAGGTTCCCTTCATAAATAGCAGACAGATGCTGATCTTTGGGAGGAAACAAAGGCATCCTTAGTTGATCACAATGGGATGAAGGAATATATGGTTTTATCTGTGTTAAGGATGCATCTTCCCATAGGCTCCTTGCTTTACTCTGCTGTTGGTAGAGCAAAGACCTTTTTGTGTCCTTCTGTCTTTTTTTTTTGAGTTGGGTTTCTGTTAATTTCTATCTCTCCTACCCCTGCCACCCTCCACACCACACACACACACACACACACACACACACACACACACACACACACCACATCCATCCCCTGGTTCAATTGCAGGATGTAGGTTGAGGGGGGAGTGGACGTAGCTGCCAAAGGCACGCACACCTTTCCAAAAGAGGCCCTGCCTCGTGCATGTCAATACTGAGGCTACAGATGGCATATTGTATATAACTACAATGTAAATAGCTTTTTATTTCCTAAGAAATAATTTAATGTTTAGTAAAAAAGAAAACAGAAAAAAAAAAGAAAGATGTGTGTGTTGGCTTATGCACTCACCTTCAGAGCTGACCACCCCCCAGCCTGCTTGATGTGTTGGATTCTGGATGCTCTCCAGCTGTCTGTCACACTCAACTCTTGCGTCTCTATCCACACTATAGCTGGTTTCTGCTTATGTATATAAAGGGGGCAGGGGAGGGCTTCTTTGGGGCAGTTGACAAAGGAAAGACTTCATTGGCATCTGAGAACATGGGGGTTGTTTTTCTTCTTAAGATAACATGGAAGAAGTCACAAGTCCTAGTAGAGACTTCAAACTGAAAGCCAGTTGGGGAGATAAGACTTTTTGTCAAAAAGAGAACAAAAAGGATGCTATTTATTTATCAGCTTGAGAGAGTAGTACTCTCTAAAGAAGCCAAAACGGATCTAAGGGTCCTGGCATTTCTCTTTTCTAATTGGATTCCGTGAATATGTGCATTGCTCATGGTGAATTCCAAGCTGTTCAGAGCTCAAAACAGTCCCTGGGCATGATGTTAGGTCCAGTGAGCATCAACTGGCTAGAAGAGTCAGAGGGGAGATTGGAGGTGCCATTTGTGGAATCCCAAGTCTGTGCAAACAAACCCTGCAGGCAAATTAGAGCCCTAGCCTTTAATAATATTAGTCAGAAATGATTTCAGCAAAGCTGTGCTATTTGCTTGTCAGATGTTACACAACTTCCTTAAAGTCGGATATCTGCCTCCAGTTCCCTTAAGGTAGTTCTCGCCTCTGGGGTGAATGGGTTTCAAAGCCCTTATTCACTTTCCTAGCACCTCAGCCCCTCCACATGTTTAACATGCCAATTCTTTTCAGTAGGATCACTTCACACCATGTTGTAAGTGTTGTTTTTGTTTCCAGGCTCTGCCTGAGCACATTCATTTTAAAGAATGATATACTGTACATATATATATATATATATATATATATATATATATATATATATATATATATGGAAGGAAAGGCCACATTTTGTACACACATGCTGTTCATGTTCCCCTTTGTGAGACACAGGGAGAATATGATAGAGAAATCTATCTGGCTATAGCATAGGTCAGAGTTAGAAATGTTTCTAAAGATCCTTTTCATTTCAAGGGTTAAATGGGGCATACAATTGCAATATGTGTACTAAACACTGGAATACAGTGCATGAGTCATATCTATATATATACAGTATATGTACATATACTGTTCTTGGTTTTATTGTTCCATTTGAATATTTCTACTGTAAAAAAAGACAGTGGTTTTGAAATTGTTGAAAATAAATGTATTTTTGTACATCAAAGCTTCATACTTGGCTGAGAAGTCTGTATTTTAGTGATTTTCTCTTTTACCTACTAGATCCATCAGACATTGCTACAGTACTGTACTGTGGCCACCTTCCCTGCAGATATGGAAAGGCTTATTGTAACACATATGTATCATTTGTTTATGAGTCTTTGGGTAGACTGTGGTTTGGTGATATCAAAGGGCCTGCTGGCTCTGGTAGACTTCTCTGGATGTGGGCTTCAGGCACTTTGAGTCTGCTCTGCAAGAGAATTGCAGAAGTCCATAGGAGACACACTAAAACACAGTGTGCCTATTTACCCTTTTTGTCAATCTGTTTACCTTTGCTCACATCGCCGTGTCCAACATCAAGGCCTAAGGAAATAGACTCTTACTCCTGTCTTGGTAGTCACTACTAGATTACAAAGAGTGCGGTGTGGATAAATATTGCCAGTACAGAGAGGGAATGAACAACTTAGAACAATATTAATTTGCTAGACAGGTTTAGTTTCTATATACCTAGTAGAACCTAGTAGAACTCTCTCTCCCTTTCTCTCTCTCTCTCTCTCTCTCTCTCTCTCTCTCTCTCTCTCTCTCTCTCTTTTCCCCAAGACAGGGTTTCTCTAGGTAGCTTTGCACCTTTCCTAGAACTCACTTGGTAGACCAGGCTGGCCTCAAACTCACAAAGATCTGCCTGCCTCTGCCTCCCAAGTGCAGGGATTAAAGGCATGTGCCACCACCGCCCGTCTTAGAACTTCTCTTAAATAGTCTGTTTAAAGCAATACCCATGTTTGTTATTCAAATGTAAATGGCCAGGTCTTTGAGCACAGAACTTAGGAACTGCAAAGACTTTGAATCCCATGTCAATTTCCAATGAGTGGTTGATCTGGAGCTGCCACTTAGGTCTTGAAGATGTTATTTAGTTATTTTTTGTTGCTGTGAAGAGACAACATGACCAAGATAACTTATAAAAATAATTTGATTTGGAGGCTCACAGTTTCTGAGGGTTAGAGACCATGACCCTCATGGCAAGGGAGCATGGCACTAGGCAGTCAGACAGGCAGGCAGGCAGGCACGCTACTATAGCAATAGCTAAGAGCTGTCTTCTGATCTACAAGCAGGAGGCAGAAAGAGAGAGATTATATTCTGGTGCATAGGCATGGAGAAGAGAGAGCTAATTGGGAATGGAGTTGGCTTATGAAACCTTAAAACCTACCCCAGTAACACATTTTCTCCAACCAGGCCCCATCTCCTTATATAGTTCCCAAATAGTTCCACCCACTCCAGACCAAGCATTCAAATATATGAGCCTATGGAGTTCATTCTTCAAACCACTACAATTACAATTGGGGAGAAATAGGTCCACCCTTCGATCTACTCCTTCCTCCTGTTAGCTGTTTGGTTTGTAACACCAATTTCACATTTTCTTCTTTGGTCCTTGAATGGGTAGATGACTCTCTTCTTCACATTAGGTTATTAAGGAAATGTGAGTATCTCAGAAACCCAAGAAACCAGAAAGATTTGACCAATAATTTATTTCATGTTTTAAAAACTAATCAACCATACATTTGAATATAAGGGATTAGGCAAATGTGTTTTTCTTTTTATTTGAATTTATTTAGAAAGTTGGATAATTCTTAATATCATTATTCTTGAGTCATACTCATCTTTGCATTTTTTTTTTTGTGCAGTCTGGGGAATTGAACCTAGAGTCTGACACACCTACACCAGTGTTTTCTCACCAAATTGTGAGTTTATATAGTTTCCTTCCTCAAATATCAAGAGTGTTCCTTAGGAATCTCCACAAGAAGCAGTGGGCTTTTCAGTCTATCAGTTTATAACTCAAAGTGGTTATATTTCTTTAATAGATTTTAAATTTAGAACTTCTCCAATGATATAAATTATCTGAAATCCCCATCATTGAAAAAGTGCTGCTTCCCACTGGACTGAGTTTTTCTGTTTATTTTATGTATGGGTTAATGAGGTTGGTCCACCAGATTAACAATGAACCAAAGTGAAATAAAAACAGTGTAACAGTTTGAGTCAGTCCAGCCATTTGGTCCAAACCCTGGCTAAGAATAGAGACTCTGTAATCACCACCAGCATGAGTCTGTCAGATTTCCCAGTAGTAGACTGAAGGAAAGGGAGAGGGCAGAGAGTTATGGTTAGCTTGATCTTTTTCTGTGCAGGGCTCTCAATGGTGAAGAATTTCTTTGTATTAGAATTGCATTTTCTGAGACTGTTCTAGACCTGGCAGTTAAGCCCACAGAGGCACTGAGGTGCTGGAGCCCAGCTGTCAACTCCATCAGCAGACTCTCAAGATTCTTGTTGAAATTTGTGAATCACAGCTTTTTCTGCCACCAAAATAACCTAGTGACAGGGGATGGGTAGGAGTCACACCTTCTTGCTTCTGATACAAGCTCTTTAAACTGCAGATGTAAGAACAGCTTCTAGATTTGCCCCTTTCCTCTTAGGCAAAAGCAGAAATATTGAGAGTCACCTAATTGTATTACCTTGGGTAACACTATTACAAGTTAGTGTATCTGAATTATTCCTTAAAAAGAGCTTTGAGCCACAGGTTAGAACACTGACCCTCAGCAGCTTAATATAAACTATAAATTACACACACACACACACACACACACACACACACACACACACGAACACACACATGCACACGCACACTCACACACACCATTTCATGCCCTAGTAACTGATGTGTAGATTTGCAGGAATGTGAAAAGCACATTTCCAGTTTCCCAAGTGTTGTAAGATTGTAGGTATGGGCATGTTAGAAGAACTCCCCGCACTTTAAGGAGTACACTGAGACTAAAGAGGAGTATGACTCTCATATTATTACACATATAACCACAACAGACCTAAGTCTATGTCTCTTATAATAATTTGAAGTGAGAGCCACCCCATACCTCCTTGAAAATGTGAAACTGTGTTTTCACTACTGCAGACTACTGGGTATCACCAGACAGCCTGGTTATATGCCAGTATGGCTTCCATATTAGAATATTCAGAGGGATTAGAATATAACATCCTATGTGTATTCATCATTGAATTGCTGCTAGCACCCCTCATTCTGTTGCCTTGCCAACCCAATTTCTTGGCAGCCTGTGGCCAGATGCTTTCCCCCCACCACCCTTAAACTGAAATAAGGCTGCTCAACAGACTGTCTGACCCAAGCCTCATATGATTTCCACTCATCTTTTAAAGAGTTTGGCCCTGTTCATAAGGAAGAAGGCCAGAGAGCAAATACATACAATAGGAATGTGACATCCTGACACACACCAGACCCTGCCAAGTGTTCTTGTCTGTTTTCACAGCATTGCTGAAAGGACCTGAGGCAGCCAGCCCATCTGTGGCTGCCCAAGGATCTACTCTATCTTTATGTCCCTTAACTTACCTCACCTTACTTAATTCTCAGAAAAGCAGAGTGTTCTTGAAAACTCCTTGTATTTTCAATCCATGTATCATAAGTAGATATATATGTTCATTTTACAAGGGCAATGGAATATTGGATACAAAGAATGCAGAGGAGAATCTCGGTTGAGGTCAAATTCCCATGGACAATACATGTTCCTGGAACTTAGAGTTATCCCCTTGCAATTATCTGAATCCCTTAGGGAAAAACTGATAAATATGGTCCGATATTCTTATTTTTAAATTGAGGATAAAGACATTTATTTTACAAAGTTGAGACTTAGATTAAATGGTATAATGTGGATAAGAACACACAAATAATGAATTGATTCTGAAAAACTGTTCCTATTGCCCTGGCTCCTCATCCATAACAGTTTAAAAATTATCTAACCATCTTCTCAGTTGGATGATATGACAGGGAGGGGCAATTGGAATTATCTACAGAAACATTCTGGGCTCTCTCAAAAGAAATGAACAGAATTTTTAAGATCTGTTCTCCCACATTGATCCCTAGAGCCACTCTCTTTTATTCTTTTCTTTCCTAATACAATTGATCTTGCTCTTTTTATACTATATGGAAGGCACAGGAGATGGACTCCTCTCCTCCAGGATGCCCGGAACACATGGCAGAAGGAATCTCAAAGGCTCCCAGATTCTGAAATATGCTAATTCTTACCTTGTGGGTATACCTAGAGACAGCCATACCAATGGGACAAAATCAGCTTGACATTGGTTGTTCATATGTCTGAGCTCAGGCATTTGTAAATAACTTGCTTCTTGTAACTCACTTTTCACGCAATGCTCTTATGACACTATGTGCAAGCAAGTCCTTGGATCTCTCTAAGCCTCTCTAACAGTCACTGCTATATGTTCCTTCTTCACAAACTTTGAGAAACAATCCAATAAAATAATAATTCGTGGGAATGCATCAGTTTTAGCTTCCAGAATGTAGACCACATGATTGTAGAGTGCCTTTCATTTAGTCATAGCTTGGGAGGAGTTGATCCAGGCTGTGCATAGAAAATGAAAATTATTTTCAAAATGTCATCAAGAACAGGGAGATAGATAATGACAGCCACACATGCATCTGTCATTACTGCTTATTCTTTGGTTACTGATGAGGTTGTAGCTATTAGAAATTAACCACATAAGTTGGGACCCTCAATGATTTGCTACCCAAGAAGCTAAGGGTCTGGTCCCACAAGAGGAGAGAGGAGAGATTTCCACAATTTGGAAATACCTCTGGTCCAAAGTGTCCTATGTGAAGAAGGCTACTGGGATCTAGAGATGTTTTCCCATGGAGAAGATGTGATTCCTCCTCTTTTGGACTTCTCCTGGAAGATTCTTAAGATGTGGTGTCTTGTTCCATATCTTACTTGCAGATGATTGCTGCTGCCAGTGATCAGGAGCTGGCTGACATGAGCATCCTGCTCAACTGTGGTGGGCAAGAAGAGAAAGGAGGCAGCTGCAGCAACAAAGAGAAAGCAGAACTGATTCTCTTGTCCCCAATTTGTCTCTTCTGGTTTCTGGGTAGAATCACCTGGAAAGCACATGATTGTCTCTGTCAACAACGCACCTGTTCCTTGGAGTGCCAGGATAATTTTCTTATCCTATTCTTCCAAAATCTTATGGTTCAATTAGAAGATTGTTGGTTTCTTCTATCAGCAGCTGGAACTTTTCAAAGGAGGAGTACTGAGAAATAAAGTTAATCTTTGTCAATTAGAAAGTGCTACTTGACACATTCTCATTTCAACATGTCAATTTCAGATTCTCCTCTGTGAGGGAAAATTACAGATGCTCCCAAGATTTCTAATCTATTTATAATGGTAACAAGGCAACTGGAGGCAGTGTGTGCTCATCATGAGCTAATCATCCTCTGCTATGCCTTGTGCGTCCTAATTAGTTGTATGTTGGTTGCCTACTGATCAAGTTGGGAGACTCATCTAGGCAAAGGGAGGGTGATAGGAAGACAAAGAACTGAGCCCAGAGGAGCCTGGATATTGGCAGAGTTTCTGACAACAAGTGGGCTTCACACCTTGCAATGAAATGTATCTTTCTTAAATAAGCAGCCTCCATTCCCATCAGTGATAATAGAAACATGGAAGGGTTCCAAACTCTTATCTCCTTTCCATATAGGAGCTACCCACAGAGAAATGTCATCCTTTCAAAATCACCAGCATTTCCCAAAAGAAAGGGGAATAATTATATATACATATTTAACTACTCATGTTAGCTCTTTCTGTGGACCTGGCGGTCAACACTGATGATCAAGACACATTTTTTAAGTACTATGCATTATCTAAACTGGGAAAAAAATTGAGGATAAATAGAGCACTAGCAATAGATTCTTTAAGAAAAACAACCGTAGAAATCAGGGTATACAAGCAAACATGATGTACAACCAGCTTAATGTAGAATTCATAGAAAGTGTTTGTCCAGCTAAGGATTGTACCTGTGTTCCTTTCCCATATCCATTCTTTTATTTTTACCCTTTCATGCTGTGGAATAATGTTTTTGTACACTGGTTTAAGAAAACACTGAGGGCTGGAGAGAAGTCTCAGAGGTTAAGAGCACTGGCTGCTCTTCCAGAGGTCCCGAGTTCAATTCCCAGCAACCACATGATGGCTCACAACCATCTTTAATGATATTTGGTGCCCTCTTCTGGCATGCAAGTGTATATGCAGGTAGAACACTGTATATCTAATAAATAAATAAATAAATCTTAAAAGAAAGAAAGAAATTAAGAAAGAAAGAAAGAAAGAAAGAAAGGAAGAAAGGAAGAAAGAAAGAAAGGAAGAAAGAAAGAAAGGAAGGAAGGAAGGAAGAAAACACTGATTGGCCAGTAGTCAGGCAGGAAGTATAGGCAGAACAAGCAGAGAGAAGAATTCTGGGAAGAGAAAGGCTGAGTCAGGAGATGCCAGCCCACTGATAATGGAGCAGTATGTAATGGTACACAGGTAAAGCCACAGAAAACATGGCAACATACAGATTAACAGAATGGACTTAGTTCAAGTGTAAGAGCTAGTTAGTGGTAGGCCTTGGCTAATGGCTGAGCAGTTTTAATTAATATAAGCCTCTGTGTGTTTACTTGGGTCTGAGCAGCTGCAGACCAGGTGGGGCACCCACATACTTCTGGCTACCCTTTTAGATCATGGTCAATGAATGATCATCTAATTCTCTGATCCCCCAAATTGTGGAAATCTCTGTTCTGATTTGATGTCTTCTGAGGGCTCTTACCAGGATATGAGTGATATACAGGTCAGTGAGCAGAACACCAGAGAGTTTTAAAAAGATGTTTAAAACATCGTATCTGTTCCTGTTCTTGGTTGTGGAAATAAACACCTACCTTGACTAATTCAAGCACCAAAGAAGTTATTAGAGAGATATTGGGGGATCAAGGCAGTAAATCACATTTGTAGAATGAAGCTTGGAAATAGGTATGTGTTAAAAGAGACATGAAGCAAGGGAATTGAGACCAGACTATTTTTCTCACAGCATCTTCTCAGAAGCTGCCTCTAGGATGGGGGGATTTCAATCATTTCTTCTAATTTTATGTGGCTAATGATATGAACTTCCAGACAAGTTCCTCAACTGCTGATGTTTAGGTACCAAGTCTGTACATCAGCTCTTCAGTATTAGGAGCTGAATGTGTATCCTAAAGTTCATGTGTTGAAGCTCTTAATCCCTGGTATGTCTGAGTGAGACTGTGTTTGAGGGTTGTGTTTTTAAAGTAGTGACTAAGTTAAAATGAGTTGATAATGATATTGATGGTATATTTATAAGAAAGGAGAAGCTACTGAGGCAGCTCAGTGGGTAAAGGTACATGTAACCAAGCCTGACAATCTGAGTTCAGTTCCAAAGGCCCTCGTAATTGGAGGAGAAAACCAACTCCTGTAAGTTGTGCTCTAACCATTGCATGTGTGCCATGGGACTCATGTACATACAGACATACCACACTACACACACACACACACACACACACACACACATACACACAATGCTACACACACAAATAAGTTAATAAAGATGTCATAAAAGTTTTCAAAAAAGAGGACATTCGAATGTAAGTACAAAGTGACAGCCACGTGAAGACATGGGTGAATACAGCCATCTGGTGCTTTGAACTCAGAATTTTAACTTATAGAAAATTACTAGAATAAATACCTGTTGCTTGAACCAGCCAATATTTTGTTACACCATTGTGGCCTCAAATGCAACACTGAGGGGAATGATTGGGTACTGGCTTTAGGAGTAGAGATTAAAGGACAGTCAGATTGACTATACTTTCAGATGATCTGAACAGGGGAAGAGTTATCCTCTTCCTCTCAGTATCACCGAAGAAAATAAATGAATAAAGTTATGAGTGCAAAATGGATACTGGAAGCTTGTTGTCTGCTACAAAAGCCCCTCAAGAGACCTTGTAAATTACTATTGAACATTTATGGAGACTAAAAGAACTAAATATCTGTCATTGTGCTAGGGCAAGAATACAAGATACAAATACAGCAAAGCACATTTCTGGTTCATAGAACTTAAACCTTTGAAAAGTATTCTAATAAATAACCAACCTTCAGTTGTACATCATCAACTCTCCTAGGGAGCAACATGCTTTGATAATTTAGAGAAAGGCAACAGAAAGGAGAGAGACAACTCTATTCTTTTCCTTTGAGGACAAGTAGTAGTAAAAGCTAAGGAAGAATTCTTAAAGACAATTACCTTTGCATAGGACATTATAACATGTTGCCATTTTCTCACTTCCCCATCTATAATTCCCTTCCCCTTATCTTCCTGATAAGATGATGGAACTACAGAAATTGGGAATGTGTCAGAACTGAAAGTTGAGTGTGGATACCATTGGGGGAATACTGAGAAATAGTAGGAAAGATAACATGAAAGAAAATTATGAATTAGAGTCTAGACTTTTCAAAAAGTTGAACCCTTTTGCAGTCATGGTAATTGTATTTACTATGTTGCCTTAAGTTTCCAAAATGAGCATATGTTGTTTCATAATTGAAGAAAGACAAAGTTGAAGTCACATTAAGTGTATATAATGGTTTTCAGGCCTAATGGATTTCTGGTTATTACCCTAGAATTCTCTTTAAATAAACTTTTAAAAGAACACAAAATAAAATTATTCTACAATACAATTATAAACCACAGTTTTTTAAAAGATATATCCATAGGTCAAAATTGGTCTGTGGTTTGAAATAAGGCTGGTGTTAGCATAAAATATGCTACAAAACAGTTTATTGAACCATACAAATGGAAAAAAAAAGAAACTATAATTACTTAGGTCCTTCACAATGAGCATTAAACATCCAGGAAATCACTATGCAAGATTCTTGGCAAAGGAAATGGCTCTTCCGTTGCTCTCTGCCACTCTTTTATCTTATTCCTTTCACAAAAGTGGAGAAACTTTTTGTTTAGCACTTTTGTTGGCAGCATCTCATCCATAAGTAATTTGCTATTGTTAATGAATGTTGGAACAGAACACTACCAATTAAGGTTTTAAGTGGTTATCAAACATGGCAAGAGATTCTGTGTGAACTCTGAGGTGAAGACAGTAGCTTGAGGGAAGCATAGCAAGTGCTGAGAAACATGCCAAACAGACAGGAAATTTCCCACTGAGTTCCTTCCCTAACATTTAACACCTATCTGACTCTGATATTAGGTGGTGGCTGCAGGTAGAAATATGGAACTCTTTCCCAGGACCCTGTTGCATCAGGAAGACTCAAACAAGCCTCATTATCTCTAGAAAAGGATCTGATCCATGAACGATTTTCCATTTTCAGGCTATCCTTTTAATAAGTGTTTACTGACATGTCATGCAACTACCTTCCAATGCAGTCTGCTCCTTTCACTTGTCAGACTTAATGCAAACATTTGCCACCCCACATCATTTAGTAGGATAGAAAAATATTGTTGCAAAAATATTTTAACTTTTGAATCTCTGTAGATCTGGATTGATTCTAACTACAGTATTCATTAACTATACAACTTAGGTTTCTAATCTCCTCAGAGTCCAACTTTTTCTCTTGTTCTTGTGAAAACTAATAGCTCTAGAATGGTGTAGGCCCAGTATAACTAGACACTATCTGCATCCCACCATCCTTCTGTTTTCATAGGCATTCGTATAGTAGAACACAGCTTGTCCTCACTAGGACTCATATATAGGAAGGCTCTATTCCCGAAGGCTTCCCATTTGTCCCCTCTGCTACAGGAACCTCACTTGAGTCAACTCAACAACTCAGTGGAGCCTTTCTTACTTTCATCAGGAAACAAATAAATTTAGAAGAGACAGTCCCTATGCCAAATCATACCCCACTAATGTTTATACCTGTTCTTTGTCAAGCCTCAAAGAAGAGCCACAGACCCAATACTTTGTGGAGGCAAAATTAGGGCTGGGCAGTGTGAGGCTGGCACAGGACATGGTGAAGGGCTGTTGCAGGTGAATGCTGAATAGCTCTAGGCAGTCAACCTTGCCAGATGAATGTCTCCCCTCTCTCTCTCTCTAAGAAATGCAGAGAATAAACAAAGTCTCCCTTCCCCATCAACCAATTAGTTATTATCAACTAATTATTATTATCAAGTCTCCCTTCCCCATCAAACAATTGTTATTATCAACAATGCATCAAGTTCCTTTTGTCTTTTAGGATCCTTTTATCATTACAAATGCAGCTATTCCCACACCCCTCTTTTCTTAGTGGTCTCTTTCCCCGCCCCTTACTTTCCCCCCTCTCCTCCAGTATCACTGTTTCTTTTCTTTCCTCCTCTCAAATTGTTTTCTGTATAAGTAAATGGCAGTGACAAGGGTTGAAACTCATCAGGGTTCAGAATATCTCTGACAGAGGGGAAAGAAACATTTATATATTACTCTACATTCCACAAGTTATTCACCAGAAGTTTCATTTTTCACTAAAGTATTTTCCTTATCTTAAATCCACTGACATGAGTATATATCACAAAGTTAAAAAGATTGAATTGCATTTTGCAGGCTTACTGCTAAGATTCATGAAGTCTCAAAGCCCTAGCTTGTCCCTGGGTACGTAAAGCAATAGCATTTTACATTTGGTGTCTTTCTTTTCTTCTTCTTTTTTTAATTCTTTCTCCATGAATACATACTAAAAAGTTTGTCTCTTCATTCTTATTGGCGAAGACTGAAAAGTATATGCTGTACTGTTTAATAAAAAGATCTTTATAGAATGAAGAGGAGTTTTGTCATGTGAGCCCACTCCCTGAGGTTCTAAGACACTCTTGAGATGAGTTTTACTGGATGCTTTTGACACAGACGGATACTGATAGGCCCAGAGGAGAAATTTCTGTGTGCAGTCATTGGCCCTAGGGACAATGGGAGCTACCAATACGTACTCCAGATTAGAATGTTTGTGGATGGCCTTGTGCTTGGCAGCACAGATACCCAGGCAATGGGGAGAACACAGCACTTCATCCTTTTGCAATGCTGTTGCTATTGAAGAGTGTTTCCCAAGGAGCAACATGCATATCAACTTTTCAAGGTAGCTATAACAAATTACCTAACCTGAGTGGTTTAATAATGATATAAATTTATTGTGTCATGGTCCAAGACACTGAAAGTACAAACTCAAAGTGTTGGTTGGATTGCTTCCTACTGGACTGAGGGAGAACTCATTCGTTTTTCTCTCTTGCATACTGGCTACTTCTAGCAATTCTAGGCATTCCACCCTCACAGTATCTGCCTTTTTTTTTACATCCTTCACTTGCCTCCCCTGTGAGTTCTTTCTTTCTCATGACACCCCTCATTTGGCTTAAGGTCTATGTAGTAACCCTGGATGTACCTATCTCAAGCTCTTGATTACAGTATCTGAAAAGCTTCTTTTACCAGATAAGAAGTAGTTACATTCACCAGTTCTGGATGGCTGCACCTTTAGTCAGAATTTAAATCACTAGATCATAATCCATTACTGTGGGCAGTTGGGATAGGGGCTCAAGGCAGGAGTCTGAAGGCAGAATTATGACAGAGTGTTTCAGGCTGGCTTCCTCCTAGGTTTACAATAGAGAAAGCTTTTCTCTGCTATGTAGAACCAACTGCTCAGAGAAGGTTGTGGCCCACAGTGGTTTGAGCCCTCCTGTATCAATTAAATGAAGACAGTCTCCCACAGACATGACCACATACCAATCTGTGGTCTACACAGATTCTTTAGCTAAGGCTCCTCAGGTGACTCTAGACCGTGTCAAGATGACAATTAAAACTAACAAGAACTCCTATTGGTCTATTGTTATTTCTTTGTGATAAGAAAATTCTCATCTAATTCCTATCACCACTTCCAAATGAAGGATGAAAGGGTTGTCTAACTTCCTAGATTCTAAGACACAGAAGACAGTTTTTGTTGTTGTTGTTGTGTATTGTTGTTTTGTTTTCTGTTTATAGTGGTCATTGTACATCAGTGATATAGCCATCTATTGGAAAAGGTAGAGTTTTCCTTCAGACACAGTATTATGATTTTTTAATTATATTTGTATATTGGTGAAATTATTAAGTCCAGTCCACATGGTTAAAAAGGAGGTTTATTTTGTGGGGTAACTTACAAATGAAGAGATAGGTTGCAGGGTCTGGGAAAGGTATGGCACAGTCCGGCAGTGTTATCTGGAGAACTCTGCTTAGTCTACCTCCAGCATCCAGGGTCCCTTATCCAAGAGAAGCCTCTCCTCTTGATCCTGGGTCTTCAGCTTCATCCCTCAGCCATGCCTTGTGTGTGTGACCATTACCAAAGCCTCAATGTGGGTTGGAACTTCCAGGCCAAGGCTGGGATGGCTACCCACTACATCTCCCCCTTTTGTCTAAATAAGAAGGTTCTAACCTAATACAAGACTATATACAAAGAAAATGTTATGAAATATTGTCCAGGAGTAATGAGGGATAATGACCTAGAGAAGTTGGAATTACAATAAAGGCAAACAATATCAAGCAAAAAACACATACTAAAATCCAGGGAAGTCTAGAGTGTAGGTAGGTGGCATGTTACAAAGATCATTCCAAAAGGTGTCCTATCCTAAAGAACCCGAGTCTAATACTTAGTCTAATACTTAATATATTCTAAGATATATATATATATATATATATATATATATATATATATATATATATATATATAAAGTTGTAACTATAACTGCTAGTCTTCAACCTCATCAAAGACCTGAGAAGGAATATAATAATACCTGAGAAATGGGAGAAGGATGCAAGCAACTTTCAAGAGTCTTGCAAGAGTAGATAGAGACAGCTGGCAGCCTGGACAGTCACCTAATGTTTCTCAGCATCATTGGTCCATTCAAATTGGCTACAGGCCTAGAGTATCTGATAGACCATTTTCAGAAGCAGGAATTGTGAAAGACCATCTTACCTTGTCTTGGCAAAGTACAGTGGTCGCTTTCCTTGTGTTCCACTAGTCCAGAAAGGACAGCATTCGTACTGTCAGCAGTTGAGGCAAGGGCAGTTCTTTGCCCAGTAGGCCATTTTGTGCCAAGAAGACAAACTTCCAAATGGAAATGTCTTAGAAGCCCCAAATTCTCTCAGGATCAAATTGGTGCTGCCAGGAGCAATTGTGTCTCATGTCAACATAATTCTAAGTTATTTAAATGCCATATTCTCTATGTCTATGAAGTGTTTGAAGATTACCTATCCATCTGACCTATGTATTTATATATCTGGATAACCTAAATAACATAATTATAGAGATGACAAGCATAGGTGACAATAAATCTATAAGTCTTATCTACCTAAACAACCTAAGGACTAAAGCTTCATGTAAACAAGGCAAACAGTTTGTAAGCAAATGTACAGTAAAAGGACAATGACTTTAAATTGTGACAATACACAAAATATCTTTAACAGATGTAGGAATGTACAGTGCACTATGCAACATGATAATAATCCTAAATATATATCAGTATATTTAATATCTTAAACAGAAGTAGAACATACATACAGTATGACATATAAATTTACATTAGTATCAATATACAAATATTTCAAATAAGAGTAAAAATATGTGTACATTATAACAAACATAGTTCTGTATTTGTATCAATATACAAATTATCTTAAAAAGGAATATAAAAAGTTTATATTTGTATCAACATATAAGATTCATAACAGTGTAAATTATCTAAGGCTGCTATATTATTAAATTTGTTTACTAATGTATATGAGAGTCTACCATAATATCTTATACTTATCCATTCCATTTCTTGTTTTCCCTTTTTTTTTGAGGCATATTTTCTTTCCTTAAGGAGAGTACTGAGTTTAACAGTTTCTTCCACCCCCAAGCCTAGAACCATTATCCATAACCCTGAGAAATATGAAACCTTAGGGAGAAGGGGCGTCGTTTTCTTAGAATTGCTTCCTGCTTTTTAGGGGGCAATGGTGTCTCAGTTGGGTATTGTGAGAAAGCTCAGATAGTTAAATCTCAGTTAGACTAACTGTAGATTCTGCAGCAACTCTCAGAGTAATGGGTAAGATTGTCTGAAATTCTGGCAAGAAGTGTAGTATGATGATGATTACCATGACATCATTCTGGATTGGGTAGAGTTGTTGCTGTTGGGGCCACATCTTCCTTCTGGAGACTTTAGAGATTGCTACTGGAAAAATTTATTTTTTATCAGAATAGAAGGTTTGGATTAAAGATGTCATGACATGTAAGAAAGGATTCCAAGAAATCAAGAGTAAGCATGGAGAGAATTAGAATCTTGAAGACAATGGTCCCTTATAATTGGTTTCCTTCTGTCTCACATCAGAGGGCTCTTTTGATATAGGACTGAAGAATCTCTCAACCTTTTCTTTTATCAGTATGCTTGGGTTTAGAGAAGGAGTGAGCCAATTCCATCTACAAAGCCAGCTTGGTTTATAATTGAATTGGAACCACAACTATTCTAGATTGATAGAGATATAGATGTTAGACAGTGATATCTTACCCTGTGTAGATTGGTACCAATAGATTCTTTCTTTCTGATGTGAACATCTGGATATCCAAGGCCTTATTATTTCTGGAAAATGGGTATTTCCATTATCCTGGAAAGACAAAAACAGAACTCTACCCCAACCTTTGATTGTTAAATTTTTCTTACAACCTGAAGAGATGTCACATTGGTGGATGATCTTTTGCTTCTCCTCATCAAGGGGTTTCTCCTGTTCGAATCAAATTCTTATTAATTTTGTTGGTATCCATAGGTTTTCTTCTCCTGTGGAAACAAAAGCAAAACCCCTTCCCCAACTTAGGACATATCCAGGTTTCCATTCTGAGGTCAACACATCTTTGAAATAAACCGGTTGGTTTAGCTCAGGAGTTTTGTCTGTCGTCCAATGTCTCTCTGTAGCTGTTGTTCCTTTCTCATGAGCATTGAGAAAATTCAAGGTTAATAAAGCACTATGCAATCTATTTCTAGGAGACATTGTTACCTGTTTCTGTTTATTTAGCATATCCTTTAAAGTTTGATTGGATCTTTCTATGACTGCTTGGCCTGTGGGATTGTGTGGTATACCTGTAACATGCTTTATATTATAATAAGCAAAGAACTGTCTCATTTTATTGGAAACATATGCTGGGGGCATTGTCTGTCTTAATTTGTACAGGTATTCCCATGATGGCCATAACTTCTAATAGGTGTGTAATCACAGAATCAGCCTTTTCAAAACTCATAGGAGTTGCCCACTGAAATCCTGAATAGGTGTTAATGTTATGGTGTACGTACTTTAATCTTCCAAATTCTGCAAAATGAAACACATCCATCTGCCAAATTTCATTTCTTTGTATACCTTTTGGATTGCTCCCTGCAGGTAATGGAGTTTGGTTATAGAAGGAACAAGTAGGACATTTTTTCACAATATCCTTAGCTTGTTGCCAAGTAATGGAGAAATCCTTCTTCAAACCTTTGCTATTTACATGGTGTTTTTTATGTAATTTCTTATGAAATTCTGAGGCTTCTAGCACATTACCTATTAGTAACTGATCAATCTCATCATTACCTTGTGCTAGAGGTCCTGGCAGACCAGTATGGGATCTGATATGTGTTATATATATATATATATATATATATATATATATATATATATATATATATATATATATATATATATATAATGTTCCCTTTTTCTGATGATTTCCTGCAATTGTATGAATAATGAAGTTAATTCTGTATTATCAGGAATAAATTCAGCAGTTTCAATATGTAAAACAACTCTCTGTGCATATTGAGAGTCAGTGACTATATTGAGGGGTTCTGTGAAGTCCATCAGTACCATAAGAATGGCATATAGTTCTGCCTTTTGTACAGAGCTATATGGACTTTGTACCAGTTTCCTTAAGTCTCCTGATTTGTATCCTGCTTTCCATGATTTATTTGCATCAGTATAGAATGTGAGGACTCCAGAAATTGGCTTGTGTCGTACAATGTGAGGAAGGACCCATTCAGTCTTTTTTATGAATTCTATCCTCTTGCTTTGGGGATAATGGTTGTTAATCTCTCCCAAAAAGTTACTGCAGACTCTCTGCCAGTATTCATTATCTTTCCATAGTGAAGAAATTTCCTCATTAGTTAAAGGTACTACAATTTCTGCTGTGTCCATTCCTGTCAACTGGTGAAGTCTTAATTTACCTTTTTGAATCAAATCAGAGATCTTTTCTATATAAGTCTTTAATTTCTTATTTGGTTTATGTGGTAGAAATATCCATTCCAATATAATAGCTTCCCTCTGCATCAAAATACCTGTGGGGGAATGTCTGGAAGGGAATATGACAAAAATGCATTTAAGTTCTGGATCCACACGATCCACATGTGCTTCTTGAATTGTCTTTTCTACTAGAGCCAATTACTTCTCAGCTTCGGCTGATAATTCTCTAGGACTATTTAATTCTTTGTCCCCTTCTAGAGTATTAGCCAAATTTTGTAGTCCATCTTTGGGTATTCCCATGATACCCAATAAGTTGGAAATGCTTCCTAAAAACTTTTGAAAATCATTAAGAGTCTTCAATCAATCTCTCCTCAGTTGTACCTTTTGTGGTCTAATTATTTGTAGCTCTATCTTATATCCTAAGTAATTAATAGAATCTACTCTTTGTATTTTTTCAGGAGCAATTTGCAGTCCCCAGTGAGGCAAAACTTTTTTTACTTCTTCAAACATGCTTTCTTTCTAATGTGTCTAACTTTGAATCAGCTAATAGGCTATCATCCATATAGTGATAAATTGTGGATTGTGGAAATTTTACATGAATTATCACCAATGGTTTTTGCACGAAGTATTGGCATACGGTTTAACATTCCCTGTGGAAGGACCTTCCATTGATATCTCTTGACTTGCTGAGAATTGTTATAATTAGGAACTGTGAAGGCAAATTTTTCTCTATCATTTTCTTGTAAGGTTATGGTAAAGAAACAGACTTTTTTTATTGAAGACATGGATTTTCATGTGGACTTTAAGGGTAAAGAAGTTATTTTTTTCCTTTGTTTTCTTTATTATTATGTGATTTAATTTTATATATCAGCCATGGGTTCCTCTGTCTTCCCCCCTCCCAACCCCATCCCCACCTTCCCCCCAGCACCTCCCCTCCATTCCCATGTCCTCCAGGACCAAGACACCCCTGGGGATTCATTTAACCGGGTGGATTCAGTACAGGTAGGTCCTGTCCCCTCCTTCCAGACTGAGCAAAGTGTCCCTGTGTAAGCCCAAGGTTCCAAACAGCCAGCTCATGCACTAAGGACAGGTCCTGGTCCCACAGACTGAGTGTCTATAGTGATATTTTATTTGTATTGAAATGTGATTTTATTTGTATGTCAATAAAGTTGCCTTGAGGTCAGAGCAAGCCAGAGCAGAAGCTGAGCAGTAGTGGGGCACGCCTTTAATCCCATCACTTGGGAGGCAGAGCTAGGCAGATCTCTGTGTGTTCAAGGACACAGCCAGCATGGCAGACACACACCTTTAATCTCAATACCAACCATAGAAGACCTGGAGGTCTGTACAAACAGGCAGTGATGAGGAGGTCATGTAGCTGGGTTTACAACCAATGAGAAAGGAGAACAGAAAGTTTTTAAATAGACAGGATGCAGAGAAGTAGGTCTTTGGCAGAGAGGAAGAACAGCAGAAGCAGTGAAGGGTAAGGATTTCCACTCTTGCTCTGACCTTGTGGTTTTTAACTCTGCAATCGGTTCTGTGTTTCTTATTTAACAAGCCGGATACATCTACATTTGGCGCCCAACGTGGAAAGAATTCATTAAAAAACCGTTTGCCTTGGCAGTGGGTCTGGCTTCCTGCCCGGGTGGGCCCGGCTCCTTAGCTCAGGCTTAGCCCCGGCCTAACCCGGGCCTAGCTCAGCTTAGGACTCAGGCCCAACCTACCTTAGCTACGAGCAGTTACCACTGCAGCTGGAGTTACTTGCTTAAAAAGCTGGTGCTACAAACAACTCAGGCCTGCGGGAGCTACTGCTAATTGCAGGAGCTACACACAACTGCAGATAGGCTGCTTTTGGCTGAAATGCCAGCGCACATGGTTGGTCGGAGCTTAAGGAAGCCAGAGCCCAGGCTCGACTCAGCTCAGACCAGAACATTGAAACGGTTGGATTCAAGATTTTAGCCAGAACGTGGCTACGCTTTCTTGCTTTCTCTTCTCTTCTCTCTCTCTCTCTCTCTCTCTCTCTCTCTCTCTCTCTCTGGATTCCCACCTAGGATGCTAGGTAGCTGTTTGGAAATTCCCTCGGATTTCTACTGTTCTACACAGAATTGGTAAGTCATTTATATCAGATATTTTAAAGGAAACTATTTAAAAGAGATTTTTTTCCACATTAAAAAAAATGGGTTTTATGTGTACATTGGAAGAAAATTGGGCTTTGTTTGAAATTTTAGACAGTATGGTAATGGAGCAACTATATGAGAAGATTAATGTTGATCGAATTATGTACATTGTTATTCTTCTTATCCATATTTTACACTTTAAAAAGACAGTCAATTTAAGTGCCAGGATAAAAATTTTAGAAAAACCTGTTAAACCTGTTAAAATGAATTATAGAGAAATTCAGATTCAGACAGAAGAAATTAACAGTGAAGTTGTTTCAGGATTGGATTATAAGGTTACAGAAAGAAAGCCTGTTTTCACACAATCACCCTTAATTTATCCGGTAACCATACAACAGCAACCTGGTCAAGTGACTACACAAAATATTTGGACTCCAGTTGAAATGTTAGACTTACGAAGGTTTAAAGAAGCAATAGTATCTTATGGCATGCATTCTCCATATGTAAAACAAATGTTAAACTCCTGGTCAACTTATAATAGAATTATACCACAGGACTGGCGGGAGCTGGCACAGGCGGTTCTGGAACCCGGACAGCAGCTCCAGTGGCAAATGTAGTTCAAAGAGGAAGCTAAAAACATAGCAAAACAATG
Source organism: Onychomys torridus (assembly GCF_903995425.1). NCBI lineage: Eukaryota > Metazoa > Chordata > Mammalia > Rodentia > Cricetidae > Onychomys > Onychomys torridus. Next base: position 167,464,468 of record NC_050443.1, read on the forward strand.
TGGGGATAGAGGTATACAAATCTTCCAGGATCAGCTTGTTGGAGAAGGCCAATATGCTGCAGTACAAACACAATGTTTTTATGATATGCAAACTCTAATTCTATGTCGAATGGCAGCCTTGAATGCATGGGACAGAGTTGAGGAACCAGGGAAGAAAACTGAGTCATTTACAAAGGTTATACAGGGCCCAAAAGAACCTTCCACAGATTTCTTACAAAGACTGACTTTAGCAGTAAAGAGAATGGTCCCAAATTCAGAAGCTAGCCAGATAATAATTGAATCTTTGGCTTTTGAGAACGCAAATGAAGCATGCAAGAGAATAATCAGGCCGTTAAAGGCAAGATCTGCACCCTTGGAAGATTGGATTAGAGACACGGTTAATGTTGAGGCTCATGATCATGATAATATGTGGGTAGGAGAAGCAATTTCAAGAGGTTTGAGGAATATTAGATGTTTTGGATGTGGAAAGCAAGGACATTTGAAAAAAGACTGTAAACAGGGCACTTCTAGAAACAATGTTTCTTCAAGGAACAATGGCAACAGAATGCCCCTTCCTTCAGGAGTATGTAGAAGGTGTGGTAAGGGAAGACATTGGACCAATGAATGTAGATCAACAAGGGACAGACAAGGTAATACTTTGCCTCAGTCTTTGGGAAACTCCCAGAGGGGCCTCAGGCAGGCCCCTACAGTGAATCCAGTTCAGACCTTTCCTGCAATCATAGAGGAGACCCCTACTCAGAGCAGTTAAATGATCAAATGCCTATTGGAATAAACCAGGCTACTCAGAGTAATGGAACAAATGAGACAGAGAGAACAGAAAATTCAGGAGAAACCATAAAGAAAATTTTTTGGCAAACTTCTATAAATGAACACAGACCAAAATTAACAATAAAAATAAATGGTGTTTTGTTGTCTGGTCTGGTAGACACAGTGCTGATGTTACCATAATTGCACCAGAATTTTGGCATCCATCTTGGCCTCTTCAGGAGGTAAATGTTCAACTGTTAGGAATTGGAACATTATCTCAAGTTAAACAGAGTGCAAGATGGCTCAAATGTATAGGCCCAGAAGGACAGAGAGGCAGATTAAACCATATGTGGCTAACATAGCCATGAACCTGTGGGGTCGAGATCTGTTACAACAATGGAATACTCAGATTAACATCCCTCCAACCTCAGAAATAAATAATAAACTAGCACATGTTTCTGAGAGAAATATTAGAAGGTATTATTCTAATGAGTGGTCACCAGCCATCCATATTATACAAGAACAGGGCAGAAAAACTGATGATCTTCCAAAGACACCAACAGCTCTACCTTTAAAATGGTTAACAGACAAGCCTGTATGGGTTCATCAATGGCCTTTAACAACAGAGAAACTCCAGGCTTTAGAAGAGCTGGTAGAAGAACAGTTAAATGCTCAGCATATTGAAGAATCTACTAGCCCATGGAATTCTCCTGTATTTGTTATTAAAAAGAAATCTGGTAAATGGAGAATGGTAACAGACCTTAGAGCAATTAACAAAATAATTCAGCCAATGGGCTCTCTACAATCTGGAATTCCTTTGCCTACTCTGTTACCTAAAGGATGGCCTCTCATAGTTATTGATTTAAAAGACTGTTTCTTTTCAATACCCCTACAAGAAAAAGACAGAGAAAGATTTGCTTTCACGGTGCCTACTTACAATAATTCTCAACCAGTTAGAAGATTTCAATGTAGAGTGCTCCCACAGGGAATGTTGAATAGTCCAACCCTGTGCCAATATTTTGTACAACAGCCCTTGGAAGTGATATGTAAAAAATTTCCTAAATCTATAATTTATCATTATATGGATTATATTTTACTAGCTGACTCAAGTGCAGATACTTTAGAAAGAATATTTGAAGAAGTAAAGAAAATATTGCCTTGCTGGGGATTACAAATTGCTCCTGAAAAGATACAAAGAGGAGATTCTATTAATTATTTAGGATATAAAATAGAGCTACAAAAAATTAGACCTCAAAAGGTACAAATTATGAGAGATCGCCTACAGACTCTTAATGACTTTCAGAGATTATTTGGGGACATTTCTCATCTACGAACTATTGTTGGGGTAAAAAATGATGACCTGATTAATTTGTTCAAAACCTTAGAAGGTGACAAGGACTTAAATAGTCCAAGAGAATTATCACCTGAAGCTGAGAAAGAATTGGCCTTGGTAGAAAAAAAAGTACATGAAGGACATGTAGATCGTATTGATCCAAAGCTGGATTGCATTTTGGTTATTTTACCTTCTAGGCATTCTCCTACAGGGATATTAATGCAGAGATAAGATATTATATTGGAATGGATATTTTTACCAAATAAACCAAATAAAAAATAAAAACTTATGTGGAAAAAATCTCTGACTTAATTTTGAAAGGAAAATTGAGACTTCGTCAATTAGCAGGAATAGACCCAGCAGAAATTGTTGTACCTTTAACTAAAGAGGACATTGAAAAATTATGGACAGAAAGTGAACCTTGGCAAAGAGCTTGCAGTAATTTTTTGGGAGAAATTAACAGCAAATATCCTAAAAGCAATAGAATTGATCTTATAAAGAGAGCTGATTGGATCTTGCCTCGAATTGTACGTGAAAAACCCATATCTGGAGGTCAGACATTTTATACAGATGCCAACAAACAATGAAAGGCAGGTTACAAATCAGAAAATTTAAGTAAAGTGGTTCAAAGTCCTTATAATTCAGTTCAAAAATTGGAATTGTATGCTATTCTGTTGGTATTAATGGATTTTTCAGAACCTCTCAATATAGTTACTGACTCTCAGTATGCTGAAAAAGTGGTATTACATATTGAGACTGCATAATTTATCCCTGATGCTTCAGAATTAACTTCACTATTTATTCAATTACAAGATAAAATTAGGGAAAGGAGTCATCCTTTATATATAACTCACATCCGATCCCATACTGGTCTGCCAGTCCCTCTAGCACAAGGAAAGGATGAGATTGATAAATTATTGATAGGAACTGTGCTGGAGGCCTCAGAATTTCATAAGAAACATCATGTCAATAGTAAAGGTTTAAAAAAGGATTTTTCCATAACCTGGCAACAAGCCAAGGAAATTGTAAAGAAATGTCCTACTTGTTCCTTCTACAATCAGAGACCATTACCAGCAGGATGTAACCCAAAGGGTACTCAGAGGAATGAAATCTGGCAGATGGATGTGTTTCACTTTGCAGAATTTGGAAAATTGAAATATGTACACCATACTATCGATACTTATTCAGGATTTCAATGGGCAACTGCTTTGAGTTCTGCAAAAGCTGATTCTGTAATCACTCATTTGCTAGAAGTTATGGCCATCATGGGTATACCTACACAAATTAAAAGTTACAATGCTCCAACATATGTCTCTATTAAAATGAAACAGTTTTTTGCTTATTATAATATAAAGCATATTACAGGTATACCACATAATCCTACAGACCAAGCAGTTATAGAAAGATCCAACAGAACTCTAAAGGACATGATAAATAAACAGAAAGGGGTAACAAAACCCCCCAGAAATAGACTGCACAATGCTCTATTAACTTTGAATTTTCTCAGTGCTAATGAGAAAGGAACAACAGCTGCAGAGAGACATTGGTTAATAGAAAAAAACAACAGAATTAAATCAGCCTATATACTTCAAGGATGTGCTGACCTCAGAATGGAAACCAGGGTATGTGTTATGTTGGGGACGAGGTTTTGCTTTTGTTTCTACAGGAGAAGATAAGCTGTGGGTACCATCAAAACTGATAAAGGTTCGATTTCAACAAGAGAGACCTCTTAATTAGAAGAGGTGATAGGTCATCAACCAACATGACCATCCAGTTTAAACTCACTTATACCATTAATACATGCCTTTTCATTTAATCAGATGTAACTTGCCAAAAGGGGACCTCCCCAAAATTAGTCTTGGGGAAGGGTTTTTGTTTTTGTCTTTTAGGAGAATGAAGGCTAAGGAATCTGAAGAACACTGGACAAATGAGACAACTGAAGAAAAAGGACAAATCATCTGTCCCAGGAAAAAAGAGTAAAATGGCCTATTGGTATATCATCTACAAAATTTCATAAATCTTCCTAAGTGTTTGTTTCTGCTCTTCTCTAAAAAATTAATACTCTTAGTCTTCTTGTAGTCCCAGTTCAATTAAAGCTTCAAGCTGATTTTGGAGTTGGAGAATGGCTCTCTCCTCCTTTAAACTCAAGCATGTTGTTAAAAGGAAAATGAAAACTCCCTGTATCATATCAGAAGTAAAAGCCATCTTCTGACATGGGACAGGAGAAAAACCAAATTAATTAAGGGACTATTCTATTACTAATCTCAATTCTTTGATTCTATTCTGATTCTTTAAACTTTTCTTAAAGTATGAATTTTATATCAAAATTTACAAGATATATATATATATATATATATATATATATATATTAAACTTTGTTAAGACAATAATGGTCATATAGCGTACTAATAAATTCTAGAGAAAAAGCTTCGATTAGCTGCCTATACATGTCTTTGTGTTTGAGTCTCTTTTCAGTTTTCTGCAGGAAATCACGGCCAGGCCTAACTTCAACTGAAATCTCCAGGAAGAAGATGGGGCCCCACAACGACAATTCCACGTGGAAAATAATATCACTAAGCTGACAAACATCATCTACAGATCAGCTTTGGACTACAAAGTGCTTAGAGCAATTCTGAGATGGCTAGCTGAGATGATCCAGTTTCAAAGCCTACTTGAATAAGGACTTGAGATAAACCCGGAACTTTGGCATTATGGATAACAAAGAATATAGTTATTTTTCCAAGAATTTGTCAATTAACCCAATATTTTTCTTTTCAGAATAAAGATAACTTCGCCCATACCCAGCAGGAAGCAATTTTAAGAATTTGATGTCCACATTCCCAAAGGGGTGGTGTGGGGTGGGTGGTTTTTTGGTCTTTTTATGGGTATTGGGTCTGGGATAGTTTTCATTGTTTAGGAGGGTTGGTTACAAGTTGTTGTTAAGGGTTAGGAAAAGGGCTAGGCAAAAGGTGCTTGTTAAAAAAAAAAGAAAGAAAAGAAAAAGACAATTACTAGTTTTAAATACTTTACATTCAATTGGATTGTTTTATATTGTATACAAATTATTATTATTGAGATTGAGATTGTTAGAACATACCATACACGTATTTCTAATCTTGTTCGAGATATTGTATTTATACCATTCATTTAACAATGTAATGCAATTTGCTAATCCTTGAATGTTAATATTACCAACTTTTAGGATATATAGAAATGAAAATTAGTGGTTAGACATTACAATTGAACTTGTAGTCATATTAGGTATGTTTTCAAGATCAAACAGATACATTTTAGATAGACAGGTCATCTTCAAACCCTTCAGAGATCTACAGAATATGGCATTTAAAATGTTTTAATAACTTAAGAATTTTTCTTTTTTGCTATGACTATGAGACATGACAGCTCCTGGCAGTACCAATCTACTTCAGAGAAAATATGGGCATTGAAGAAACTGCATATGGAGCTAACTTTCATTGTGGCAAAAGTTAGCCACTGGACAACAAAGTATCCTCCTCAAATCAACTGCTGACAAACAGGACAGACAGGACATGAATCCAAGGACTACCAATTCTTGCCAAAACAAGTGTGGTTGTGGCTTTAACAAAAGGCATCTTCTGAAGCCAGGACAATATGGCACCATCCCTGAAGTGAGTGACCTTTGCAATCTGTACAAGGTACCGTGCCGTTTTCTTCGAAGGCAGCTGAACAGGGAGTGGGCCAATGGCTCCTGGTGTGCAATGGAATAGCAGATGAAACAGTTATTCTTGAAGAATAACTAAGCTCACCCCTCTCAATAGTAGACTGGTGTTTAATAGAGGGATGTGGAGAAGAACAGGATGTCAAGATGAAGCCACATATACACAGCCAAGAAAAATGGACAACCGAATTGAAAAAAAATCAATAATTTCCAGAATTTAAAATCCTGAATCATGACATGACACTAATGGAATTCAGGTGTTTCTGGTACATGGACTGCTCTCACCAAATGTGAGGTCAAACTGTTGACCTTGTATACATCCTAGTTCACAGAAGAGTCTGTCAGATACGCTAAGCCCGTAGGCTGAAGATGATGCCCCAACACTGCGGAGAAACCTCAGCTGACTGTCCAGGCAGCCTGCTGTTTCTGTCTACTCACAATTTTTTTTTTTTTTTGGAAGCTGCTTGCATGCTCTTCTTGTTTTTATTTTTTTTAGGTAGTATTATTTCCTTCTTGGGTCTCTGAGGGAGTTGAAGATCAGTTAGTTATAGTTATAATTATCTTTGTTAAGGATTTCAGAAAAACTCACTAAGAGCTGTAAGTGTATGAATTTGAAAGACGTTATAAGACTGTTCTGTTAGCTATATAAGTTAGTATAAAAAGCGAATCAGGTACATTCTGGACTTACCAAAATAGGATAGATAATGGAATTATTTTCTCTGAATTTGTCAAATACAAATGGACTAGACGTTGTTTAGGTATTTATTGTTTGTATATATGGTATATAAAGTTATTGTACTTTTGTATATAGTTTTTCTTATATTAGTTATAACTTTTTCCTTTTTTTCTTTTTATTAAAATAGAAAAGGAGAAATATAGTGATATTTTATTTGTATTGAATTGTGATTTTATTTGTATGTCTATAAAGTTGCCTTGAGGTCAGAGCAAGCCAGAGCAGAAGCTGAGCAGTAGTGAGGCACGCCTTTAATCCCATCACTTGGGAGGCAGAGCTAGGCAGATCTCTGTGTGTTCAAGGACACAGCCAGCTTGGCAGACACACACCTTTAATCTCAATACCAACCATAGAAGACCTGGAGGTCTGTACAAACAGGCAGTGACGAGGAGGTCATGTGGCTGGGTTTACAACCAATGAGAAAGGAGAACAGAAAGTTTTTAAATAGACAGGATGCAGAGAAGTAGGTCTCTGGCAGAGAGGAAGAACAGCAGAAGCAGTGAAGGGTAAGGATTTCCACTCTTGCTCTGACCTTGTGGTTTTTAACTCTGCAATCGGTTCTGTGTTTCTTATTTAACAAGCGGGATACATCTACAGGTGTCTCCCAAACAGATCAAGCTATTCAATTGTCTCACTTATCCAGAAGGCCTGATCCAGCTGGGGGCTCCAAAGCCTTTGGTACATAATTCATGTGTTTCCATTCTTTTGGCTATTTATCCCTGTGCTTTTTGCAATCTTAAATTCAACAATTCACACTCTTGCAGTCCCTCCTCTTTCTCGACAGTTGGACACCTGGAGCTCCACCTGGGGCCTGGCTGAGGATCTCTGCATCCATTTCCAACAGTTATTGGATGAGAGTTCCAAGACGACTGTTAGGGTGTTTAGTCATCTGATCACCAGACTAGGTGAGATCAGGCTTTCTCTTGACCATTGCCATCAGACTAAAGAGGATATATCATTGTGGATTTCTGAGGACCTCTTGAGCACTCTGCCTATTCCTGTTCTCATGTGGTCTTCATTTATCATGGTTTGTTATTCCTTATTTTCCCTTTCTGTTCTTGATCCAGCTGGGATCTCCTGCTCCTCTAAGCTTTCTTTCCCTCAAATCTTGCCCTTCATTATTTCCACTGTCATCCAGGTTGTTCATGTAGATCTCATCCATTTCTCTGTAATTGGGTGATCCCTGGGACTTTCCTAGGGTCCCATTTTCTAGGTAGCCTCTCTGGAGTTGTGTAGCAGTCTTGTCATGTTTGTTTTACATCTAGTATCCTCCTGTGAGTGAGTACATACCATGTTTGTCTTTCTGAGTCTGGGTTACCTCACTCAGGATGATTTTTTCTAGATCCATCCATTTGCCTGCAAACCTCATGGTGTCATTATTTTTCTCTGCTGAGTAGTACTCCATTGTATATGTACCATATTTTCTTTATCCATTCCTCAGTTGAAGGGCATCTAGGTTGTTTCCAGTTTCTGGCTATTACAAACAAAGCTGATGCGAACATAGGTGAGCAAATGCTCTTGTGGTAAGATGGAGCATTCCTTGGGTATATGCCCAAGAGTGCTACAGCTGGGTCTTGGGGGAGATGGATTCCCAATTTTCTAAGGAAGCGCCATATTGATTTCCAAAGTGGCTGTACAAGCTTGCATTCCTACGAGCAGTGGAGGAGAGTTCCCCTTGCTCCACCTCCTCTCCAGCATAAGCTCTCTTCTGTGTTTTTGATCTTAGCCATTCTGACAGGTGTAAGGTGGTATCTCTGAGTCATTTTGATTTGCATTTCCTGGATAATTAGGGATGTTGAGCAATTCCTTAAATGTCTTTCAGCCATTTGAACTTCCTCTGTGGAGAATTCTCTATTTAGTTCCATAGCCCATTTCTTAATTGGACTATTGGGCATTTTGATGTCTAATTTCTTGAGTTCTTTATATATTCTGGATATCAGCGCTCTGTCAGATGTGGGGTTGGTGAAGATCTTTTCCCATTCTGTAGGCTGTTGCTTTGTCTTATTGATCATGTCCTTTGCTCTACAAAAGCTTCTCAGTTTCAACAGGTCCCATTGATTGATTTTTTTTTCTTTCAATGTCTGTGCTACTAATATTATATTTAGAAAGTGATCTCTGGTGCCAATGTGTTCAAGAGTACTTCCTACTTTCTCTTCTATCAGGTTCAGAGTAACTGGATTTGTTGAGGTCTTTGATCCACTTGGACTTAAGTTTTGTGCACCGTGACAGATATGGATCTATTTGCAGCCTTCTACACATTGACATCCAGTTATGCCAGCACCATTTGTTGTAGATGCTTTCTTTTTTCCATTGTACATTTTTGGCTTCTTTGTCAAAAATTATATGTTCATAGGTGTGCGGGTTAATGTTAGGGTCTTCAATTCTATTCCATTGGTCCACATGTTGGTTTTTATACCAGTACCAAGCTATTTTTATTATGGTAGCTCTATAGTAGAGCTTGAGGTAGGGGATAGTGATGCCTCCAGAGGTTGTTTTATTGTACAGGATTCTTTTGGCTATCCTGGGTTTTTTGTTTTTCCATATGAAGTTGAGTATTATTCTTTCCAGATCTGTGAAGAATTGTGTTGGTAATTTGATGGGGATTGCATTGAATCTGTAGATTGCTTTTGGTAAGATTGCCATTTTTACTATGTTAATCCTGCCTATCCATGAGCATGGGAGATCTTCCGTTTTCTGACATCTTCAGTTTCTTTTTTCAGGGACTTAAAGTTCTTGTCATATAGGTCCTTCACATGCTTAGTTAGAGTAACCCCAAGGTATTTTATTTCATTTGTGGCTATTGTAAAAGGTGATGTACCTCTGATTTCCTTCTCAGCCTGTTTGTCTATTGTATATAGGAGGGCTACTGAATTTTTTGAGTTGATCTTGTATCCTGCAATGTTGCTGAAGGTTTTTATTAGCTGTATCAGTTCCTTGGTTGAATTTTTGGGGTCACTCATGTATACTATCATGTCATCTGCAAATAGGGAGAGGTTGACTTCTTCCTTTCCAATTTTATCCCCTTAATCTCTTGAAGAAAAAAAACCACATGATCATCTCACTAGATGCAGAAAAGGCATTTTACAAAATCCAACAACCCTTCATGATAAAATCTTGGAACGGTCAGGAATACAGGGAAAATAACTAAACATAATAAAGGCAATCTACAGCAAGCCAACAGCCAACATGAAATTAAATGCAGAGAAACTCAAAGCAATACCACTAAAATCAGGAACAAGGCAAGGCTGTCCCCTCTCCCCATACTTATTCAATATAGTACTTGAAGTTCTAGCCAGAGCTATAAGACAACATAAAGAAACAGTCTTTTAAGTCCATTACTATTATAGATCACTCTTTGGGTAGCAGAGAAGGCAAGCTCATCTCAGTCTGTAGGGAGCCCATCAGCTGAATTACTTTATTAATATCTCTCATATCTGTCAGCGTTCTCCAATTACCATGCTTTTTTTTTTTTAATACCAAATACAGGAGAATTCCAAGGGCTTGTAGATTCTTCAATGTGTTGAGCATTTAACTGCTCTTGAACCAGCTGTTCTAAAGCTTGTAGCTTCTCTTTTGTGAAAGGCTACTGTCCAACCCAGACAGCTTTATTAGTTAGCCATTTTAAAGGTAAGGCAGTTGGTACTTCTGAGAGTTCAACAGCAGTTGTGCTCTGTTTGTTGGTTACTGTTTTTTATGGCATGTTATGATATTATTCCTAGAAACATGCACTGGCCTTTATTCCTTTTCTGAGAGTGTAGGAATTTTAATCTGGGTATTCCACTGTTGTAACAGATCTCGGCCCCAAATACTTACTACTACATTTGCTACATATGGCTTCAGCCTTCATCTCTGTCCTTCTGGCCCTATGCATTCAACCCATCTCAAACTCTGTTTTATCTGAGATAGGGTGCCAATTCCTAAAATTTGGACATCTACCTCTTGAAGAGGCCAATTCGGATGCCATGATTTTGGTGTAATTATAGTCACATCCGCACCTGTGTCTACCAGGCCCTCCAGAACCAAGCCATTAATTCAAATTCTAAGCTTTGGTCTTTTGTTATAGCTGTGTTCAGTCTTTGTAAAAAATCAGTGAAGGGTTCGTGCAATCCCTGAAATATCTTTGTGTATACCTCAGTTGCTTTTCCAGGTTCTGGAATTTTTTGCCAAGCATTTAGAGCTGCTGTATGGCATAGGGTTATTGTATGCTCATCGTACATGGCTTGTACATTCCTGTCAGCGAAACATCCCTCACCAAGTATTTGGTCTTGGGAGATCTCAAAACCTCTGAGTTTACCTTGTTGTTCTAAATTTCTTGCCTTTTCTCTCAACCAGCTTTTCCACTGTTACTGCTGAGTATATTCTAGAACAGCTGAAATTAACTGATGCTAGTAATCTAGAATGATTCTATGTGAGGTAGACCACGAATTTAACATCTGTTTTATGTACGTAGAGTGTATCCCATATGTAACTACTGCTTCCTTTATATTTTTAAAGTCCCTTGTTGAAATTAGTTGTAATGTATATGTTGTATATGGCTCAGGGTGTGTCATCTGCTGGCTTCTCATGGATGATTACAGGATAAGCCATTGTATGAGAGCCATTGGGAGATGTTACAACTTGTATGGTCTTGCCCTTCTGCTTATTAGGTCCCTTGTCATGTTTGTTGAGAGTTTACTCCAGGGCTTGTAAATGAGCACCTAGTGGTTGTTCCAGGAAGTAAACCTCCTCTCTTGTAAGGAATTCCAGATTTTTTGTGGAATCATGGAAGTTTTTATGTTCTTCTGAACCACAAGATTCCATGGACCTTATCTTATCAATTAATGATAATTTTTCTTCCTTATATAATGTCTGAGCAGCTACAACTTCACTCTGGGGTGTTAGTGTTCTACCCATTAAATATTCATATTTATTATCAATAAAAGCAATTTTGGGTACAAGCTTGTTTTGTAAATTGTGGTTAGCAGATTCCAGAGAAAGAATCTTTTTTTGTAAGCCTTCATTGCTATCTTTTAAAGCCTGTAAATCCTGGTTAGCAGATTCCAGAAAGATAATCTTTTTCTGTAAGCTTTCATTGCTATCTTTTAAAGCCTGTATCAGTCCCAATAATGACTCATCTTTGTTCTTATTATTAAACCAGTGTTTGAACACTGTGTGAATTATTACAATGAATGCCAAAATGGTACAGGCCAGATATGCCTTATGGAGGTCGTATATTTGCAGGAAAATGTCGTTCATCATACAGGCAAAAAAGTCTTTAAATTCTTATGAGGTAATGTTGTCAGCCACACTGCAAGAATTACTCAAAATTTATTAGTCAGTTTTAAGGTGTAAAATTATAAAGTACTTTTACTTGAAAGAAGCTTACCTTTCCTTGGTTTTGGGGGGTGCAGTAGCACTTTTCAGCCAGTAGGAGGCATTGGTATAGCTCCAAAGCAGGGCCTATTGGCAACCTTGGCTGGCAGCAGCTGAAGGCAGGAGCCAAGATGACAGGGAGCAGGCACTCAGGGAGGAATGGGAAGGCCTCACTCACAGAGATTTTTGCTGGTCTGGGGGCTAAGTTAGGGAACTGAGACCGGACTAGCTGCTCCCTTTTTCAGGAATGGAACTGTGTAGGCTATCCCTGGTTAAATGGAACTTTGCAGGCAGGTTTAGGGAGGAGGCTGAGGGTGGGAGCTGCCTAGGCCTTTGGAATTTGCCCCATGAGAGCACCAGATATTGGTGAAATTATTAAGGCCACTCCACATAGTTAAAAGGGAGGTTTATTTTGTGGGGTAACTTACAAATGAAGTGATAGGTTGCAGGGTCTGGGAAAGGTATGACACAGTCCAGCCATGTTCTCTGGAGAACTCTGCTCAGTCTACCTCCAGCATCCAGGCTCCCTGAACCAAGAGAAACTTCTCGTCTTGATTCTGGGTCTTCAGCTTCCTCCCTCAGCCCTGCCTTGTGGGCATGACCATTACCAAAGCTTCAGTGGGGGTTGTAACTTCCAGGCTAAGGCTGGGATGGCTACCCACTACATTTGTGTTTTAATTTTACTTATCAGCCATGGATTCCCATGTCCTTCCGCTCCCTAATATCCCCTCCCCTCCATTCCCATCTCCGCCAGTGACAAGACTCCCCTGAGGATTCAGCTCAACCTGGTAGATTCAGTACAGGCAGGTCCAGTCCCCTCCTTCCAGGATGAGCAAAGTGCCTCTGTGTAAGCCCAAGGTTCCAAACAGCCAGCTCATGCACTAAGGATAGGTCCGGGTCCCACTGCCTGGGTACCTCCCAAACAGTCAAGCTATTCGATTGGTTCACTCATCCAGAGGGCCAGATCCAGTTGGGGGCTCCACAGCTTTTAGTTCATAATACGTTTGTTTCCATTAGTTTGGCTATTTGTCCCTGTGCTTTTTCCCATGTTGGTCTCAACAATACACACTCTTAGAGTCCCTCCTCTTCCTCAACAATTGGAATACTGGGGCTCCACCTGAGGCCTGACCGAGGATCTCTGCATCCACTTCCATCAGTTATTGGATGAGAGTTCCAGCATGACAGTTAGGGTGTTTGGACATCTGATCACCAGTCTAGGTCAGTTTAGGCTTTCTCTCAAAATTACCAGTAGTCTACAGTGGATGTATCATTGTGGATTTCTGGGGACCTCTCTAGCACTTTGCTTCCTCCTATTCTCATGTGATCTTCATTTATCATGGTCTGTTATTCCTTGTTCGCCCTTTCTGTTATTGATCCAGCTGGGATCTCCCACTCTCCAAAGCTCGCTTTCCCTGGAACCTTGCCATTCATTACTCCCACTGTCGTCCAGGTTGTTCATGTAGATCTCATCTATTTCTCTATCATTGGGCAATACCTGTGTATTTCTTAGGGTCCTGTTTTTTAGGTACTGTAACTGGAATTGTGAGTAGCAGTCTAGTCATCTTTGTTTTACATCTAGTATCCTCCTGTGAGTGAGTACATACCATGTTGTCTTTCTGAGTCTGGGTTACCTCACTCAGGATGATTTTTTCTAGATCCATCCATTTGCCTGCAAACCTCATGATGTCATTGTTTTTTTTCTGCTGTGTAGTACTCCATTGTGTATATGTACCACATTTTCTTTATCCATTCTTCAGTTGACAGGTATCTAGGTTGTTTCCAGGTTCTGGCTATTACAAGCAATGCTGATATGAACATAGCTGAGCAAATGCCCTTGTGGTATGATTGAGCATTCCTTGGGTATATGCCCAAGAGTGCTATAGCTGGGTCTTGGGGGAGATGGATTCCCAATTTTCTAAGGAAGCACCATATTGATTTCCAAAGTGGCTGTACAAGCATACATTCCCACCAGCAGTGGAGGAGAGTTCCCCTTGTTCCACATCCTCTCCAGCATAAGCTGTCTTCTGTGTTTTTGATCTTAGCCATTCAGACAGGTATAGGGTGGTATCTCAGAGTGATTTTGATATGCAATTCCCAGATAATTAGGGATGTTGAGCAATTTCTTAAATGTCTCTCAGCCATTTGAGCTTCCTCTGTGGAGAATTCTCTGTTCAGTTCTATAGCCCATTTCTTAATTGGACTGTTGGGCATTTTGATGTCTAATTTCTTGAGTTCTTTAAATATTCTTGATATCAGCCATCTGTCAGATGTGGTGTTGGTGAAGACATTTTCCCAATATATAGGCTGTTGCTTTGTCTTGTTGACCGTGTCCGTTGCCCTACAAAAACTTCTCAGTTTCAACAGGTCCCATTGATTGATTGTTTCTTTCAGTATCTGTGCTACTGGTGCTATATTTAGGAAGTGATCTCCTTTGCAAATGCGTTCACGACTACTTCCTACTTTCTCTTCTATCAGGTTCAGAGTAACTGGATTTATGTTGAGGTCTTTGATCCACTTGGACTTAAGTTTTGTACATGGTGACAGATATGGATCTATTTTCAGCCTTCTACACATTGACATCCAGTTATGCTAGCACCATTTGTTGAAGATGCTTTTTTTTTTCCATTGTACAATTTTGGCTTCATTTTTAAAAATTATATGTTCATAGGTGTGCGGGTTAATGTCAGGGTCTTCAATTCGATTCCATTGGTCTACATGTCAGTTTTTATGCCAGTAACAAGCTGTTTTTATTACTGTAGCTCTATAGTAGAGCTTGAGATTGGGGATGGTGATGCCTCCAGAGGTTGTTTTATTGTACAGGATTCTTTTGGCTATCCTGTGTTTTTTGTTTTTCCATATGAAGTTGAGTATTTTTCTTTCCAGGTCTGGGAAGAATTATATTGGTAAATTGATGGGGATTGCACTGAATCTATAGATTTCTTTTGGTAGGATTTCCATTTTTACTGTGTTAATCCTGCCTATCCATGAGCATGGGAGATCTCTCCATTTTCTGACATCCTCTTCAATTTCTTTTTTCAGGGACTTAAAGTTCTTGTCATATAGGTCCTTCACATGCTTAGTTAGAGTAACCCCAAGGTATTTTGTATCATTTGTGGCTATTGTAAAGGGTGATGTATCTCGGATTTCCTTCTCAGCCTTTTTTTGATTGTATATAGGAGGGCTACTGATTTTTTTGAGTTGTTCTTGTATCCTGCTAGGTTGCTGAAGTTGTTTATAAGCTGTATCTTTTCCTTGGTTGAATTTTTGGGGTCACTCATGTATACTATCATGTCATCTGCAAATAGGGAAAGCTTGATGTAGTTAGAGTTTTCCTGCCGGGCCCAGTCAGGACAAATCTCTCTTACCCACCAGTCCTATAGTCGCTCAGACCCAACCAAGAAAGCACACAGAAACTTATATTGCTTATAAACTGTATGGCCGTGGCAGGTTGCTTGTTATCTATTTCTTCTATCTTAAATTAACCCATTCCTGTTAATCTATACTTTGCCACATGGCTCATGGCTTACCAGTGTCTTTACATGTTGCTTCTCATGGCGGCGGCTGGCGGTGTCTCCCTCCAGCCTCTACTTCCCAGAATTCTCTTCTCTCTTGTCCCGCCTATACTTCCTGCCTGGCCACTGGCCAATCAGAACTTTATTTACACAGAGCGATATCCACAGCACTTCCCCTTTTCTTTATTTTTTTTTAAGGACAGTTTTAACTTTTACATAGCAAAATTACATATAACAAAACAATTATCAAGCAAGAATTACAGGTACAATATTAAAGAAGATATCCTATCTATCTTATATTTGTGAGTCTAAGGTTTTATATCTAACTTATCTTTTATCATAACTGAGGAAGTTATAACTATCTATTCTTTAACCACATCAAAGACCTCAGAAAGATATAATATTACCTGAGAACCAGGAGAAGGATGTAAGCATTTTTCAGGAGTCTTGTAAGAGTTGACAGAGACAGCTGGCAGCCTGGACAGTCACCTAATGTTCCTTTGTAAAGTTGGGGCATCTGTCTTCAGCCCACAGGGCTAGAGTCTCTTGGTCATTTTTCTCAGTTCCTGTAGAATGTCTGGCAGTTTCCTCTACGAAGCACGAATCTGAAGGACCATTTTGTCAAGCAAAGTTCAGTGGTCACCTTTCTATGGGTCCTGCATGTCCAGTTGATCGAGTAGTCCAGGGCAAGTTTCTTGCCCAAATGGCTATTTTTGCCAAGGTGAAGATAAACTCCATATGAAGTGTCTTCAATGCCCATCCTCCTCTCTGAAGTAAATCGGTGCTGCCAGGAGCAGACATGTCTCACTGTCCAGAAAGTTTAAATTTTAAAAGTATTTTAAATACCATATTCTGTAGGTCTTTGAAGTATTTGAAGATTACCTATCTATCTGAAATATCTCTATGTATATGTAGAAGACTTAACTAACATGGCTACGAGTATGATTATCATAGATGACTAATTATTAATCTATTTTTAATTATCCATTACAATTTAAAATGAGTAATACAAACATAATACCTTAAACATGAGTAGAAATATTCACACAGTATAACAAAATTAACTTTAAGTTTGTATCAATAGACTAAAGTCTATACCAATATAAAACATTTTAAACAAGTTGTTGCTCTTTAGAAGTAAGTTCCTTAATCTACCCTTTCATCCTATTATATCTGTATCATATCCCCTTTTCCTCTTTAGAAAGAGATCACATTTATAATCAACCTGGTTTAAATAAAAATATTGGATTTTTCTGTACCACACCAGAGGGCTCTTCTGATTTGGGACACAAAAATCTCTTAACCTTTTCTTTTAGCAATATGCCTGGGTTTAGAGAAGGAATGAGCCATTTCCATCTCCAAAGCCAGCTTGATAATTTTGGGAATGTGGGCGTAGTTTTTCTTATTACTTCCTGCTGGAGGGGGGGGCGCTGTATCTTATGGGGACACAAAGAAAATTTTAGGAGTATGGAGTAGTCCATTAGGGTGAACCTCTGACCCAGTTGCCTTGAAAGCATTCTGGATGTTGGATCATCTGGGCCATGGTGTCATCAGAGACCTTTCAGGTGGTCTTGGCTGATCAAACCTGATGTATCTTAATCTGGAACAAATCCACAGCCTCTGGCTTTCTGTGGAAACAAAAGTAGAGACTCTTTTCCAAAGCAACATATCCTTATATCCAAATTTTGAAGTCAAGTTACCTTTACAATTTACATATTTATTTAACTCAACAGCTTTTACGATCAAATCTTTTTCTGGAGTTAAAAGTCCCAAAGACAACATAAACCAGATTCTCTGTGTAATATCCATCTTTGTAAGACTGAAACGCTTCTATTGTGTGGAACAATTTAAAGAGTATTGGTATTAAGTCTTCCTCGAAGATCTTGTAGAATTCTGCAGTGAAACCATCAGGTCCACGGCTTTTTTTGGTTGGGAGACTTTTAATGACTGATTCTAATTCCTTAGGTGTTATTGGACTATTTAAATGGTTATCTGGTCTTGATTTACCTTAGGTTTGTGGTACCTATCCAGAAAATTATCCATTTCTTTTAGATTTTCCAATTTCGTGGAGTAGAGGTTTTTGAAATATGACCTGATTACTCTCTGGATTTCCTCATTGTCTGTTGTTATATCCCCCTTTTCTTTTCTGATTTTGTTAATTTGGATGCTCTCTCTCTGTCTTTTGGTTAGTTTGGATAAGGACTTGTCTATCTTGTTGATTTTCTCAAAGAACCAACTCTTTGTTTCATTAATTTTTTGAATTGTTCTCTTTATTTCTATTTTATTGATTTCAGCTCTCAATTTGATAATTTCCTTGCATCTGTTTTCCTGGGAGAGTTTTCTTCTTCTTGTTCTAGAGCTTTCAGCTGTGCTGTTAAGTCATTACTTTGATATTTCTTCAACTTATTTATGTGGGCATTTAGTGCTATGAATTTCCCTCTTAGCACTGCTTTCATAGCTTCCCATAAGTTTGGGTATGTAGTGTATCCATTTTGATTGATCTCTAGGAAGTCTTTAATTTCTTTCTTCATTTCTTCCTTAACCCATTGGTGATTCAGTTGAGCATTATTCAGTTTCCATGAGATTGTAGGTTTTCTGTAGTTTTTTAAAAATTATTATTATTATCATTATTATCATCATCATTATTATTATTATTATTATTATTATTATTATTATTATTATTTGTTCTAATTTTATACATCATCCATGGGTACCCCTGTCCTCCCCACCCCTGCCTCCACCTTCTCCCCTGCGCCTCCCCTCCATTCCCATGTCCTCCAGGACCAAGACACCCTTGGGGATTCACTCAAACCTTGTGGATTCAGTACAGGCAGGTCCTCTCCCCTCCTTCCAGACTGAGCATGTGTCCCTATGTAAGCCCAAGTTTCCAAACAGCCAGGTCATACATTAAGGACAGGTCCTGGTCTTACAGCCTGGGTGCTTCCCAAACAGATCAAGCTATTCAATTGTCTCACTTATCCAGAGGGCCTGATCTAGCTGGGGGCTCCACAACCATTGGTACATAATTCATGTGATTTCTTTCGATTGGCTATTTGTCCCTCTGCTTTTTGGAATCTTGGATTCAACAATTCACGCTTTGCAGTCCCTCCTCTTTCTTGACAGTTGGACACCTGGAGCTCCACCTGGAGCCTGGCCTAGGATCTCTGCATCCACTTCCATCAGTTATTGGATGAGAGTTCCAAGACAACTGTTAGAGTGTTTAGTCATCTGATTACCAGACTAGGTCAGATCAGGCGTTCTCTTGACCATTGCCAGCAGACTACAGAGGATACATCATTGTGGATTTCTGGGGACCTCTTGAGAACTCTGCCAATTCCTGTTCTCATGTGGTCTTCATTTATCATGGTTTGTTATTCCTCATTCTCCCTTTCTGTTCTTGATCCAGCTGGGATCTCCTGCTCCCCTAAGCTTTCTTTCCCTCACATCTTGCCCTTCATTATTGCCACTGTCATCCAGGTTGTTCATGTAGATCTCATCCATTTCTCTGTCATTGGGTGATCCCTGGGTCTTTCCTAGGGTACCATTTTCTAGGTAGCCTCACTGGAGTTGTATAGCACTATAGTCATCTTTGTTTTACATCTAATATCCTCCTGTGAGTGAGTACATACCATGTTTGTCCTTCTGAGTCTGGATTACCTCACTCAGGATGATTTTTTCTAGATCTATCTATTTGCCTACAAACCTCATGATGTCATTGTTTTTCTCTGCTGAGTAGTACTCCATTGTGTATATGTAACATATTTTCTTTATCCATTCTCCAGTTGAAGGACATCTAGGTTTTTTCCTGGTTCTGGCTATAACAAACAAAGCTGATATGAACATAGCTGAGCAAATGCCCTTGTGGTATGATTGAGCAATCCTTGGGTATATGCCCAAGAGTGCTACAGCTGGGTCTTGGGGGAGATGGACTCCCAATTTTCTAAGGAAGCACCATATTGATTTCCAAAGTGGCTGTACAAGCTTGCATTCCCACTAGCAGTGGAGGAGAGTTCCTCTTGCTCCACATCTTCTCCACCATAAGCTGTCTTCTGTATTTTTGATCTTAGCCATTAAGACAGGTGTAAGGTGGTATCTCAGAGTCTTTTTGATTTGCATTTCCCAGATAATTAGCGTGTTGAGCAATTCCTTAAATGTCTTTCAGCCATTTGAACTGCCTCTGTTGAGATTTCTCTATTTAGTTCTATAGACCATTTCTTAATTGGACTGTTAGGCATTTTGGTGTCTAATTTCTTGAGTTCTTTATATATTCTGGATATCAGCCCTCTGTCAGATGTGGGGTTGTTGATGACCTTTTCCCATTCTGTAGGCTGTAGCTTTGCCTTGTTGACCATGCCCTTTTCTCTACAAAAGCTTCTCAGTTTCAACAGGTCCCATTAATTGATTGTTTCTTTCAGTGTCTATGCTACTGGTGTTATATTTAGGAAATGATCTTCTGTCCCAATACATTCAAGACTACTTCCTACTTTCTCTTCTGTCAGGTTCAGAGTAACTGGATTTATGTTGAGGTCTTTGATCCATTTGGACTTAAGTTTTGTGCATGGTGACTGATATGGATCTATTTGCAGCTTTCTACATGTTGACATCCAGTTATGCCAGTACCATCTATTGAAGATGCTTTCTTTTTTCCATTGTACATTTTTGGCTCCTTCGTTAAAAATTATATATTCATAGGTGTGCGGGCTAATGTCAGGGTCTTCAATTCGATTCCATTGGTTCACATGTCGGTTTTTATGCCAGTACCAAGCTGTTTTTATTACATTAGCTCTATAGTAGAGCTTGAGGTCAGGGATAGTGATGCTTCCAGTGGTTATTTTATTGCGCCGGATTCTTTTGGCTATCCTGGGTTTTTTGTTTTTCCATATGAAGTTGAGTATTTTTCTTTCCAGGTCTGTGAAGAATTGTGTTGGCGATTTGATGGGGATTGCATTGAATCTGTAGATTGCTTTTGGTAAGATTGCCATTTTTACTATGTTAATCCTGCCTATCCATGAGCATGGGAGATCTTTCCATTTTCTGACATCTTCTTCAATTTCTTTTTTCAGGGACTTAAAGTTCTTGTCATATAGGTCCTTCACATGCTTAGTTAGAGTAACCACAAGGTATTTTATTTCATTTGTTGCTATTGTAAAGGGTGATGTATCTCTGACTTCCTTCTCACCCTGTTTGTCTATTGTATATAGGAGGGCTACTGATTTTTTTGAGTTGATTTTGTATCCTACAATTTTGCTGAAGGTTTTTATTATCTGTATCTGTTCCTTGGTTCAAGTGTTGGGGTCACTCATGTATACTATCATGTCATCTGCAAATAGGGAGAGCTTGACTTCTTTCTTTCCAGTTTATATCCCCTTAATCTCTGTGTATTTTCTTATACCTCTTGCTAGAACTTCAAGTACTATATTGAATAAGTATGGGGAGAGGGGATAGCCTTGCCTTGTTCCTGAGTTTAGTGGTATTGGTTTGAGTTTCTCTCCATTTAGTTTGATGTTGGCTGTTGGCTTGCTGTAGATTGCCCTTATTATGTTTAGGTCTGTTCCCTGAATTCCTGATTGCTCCAAGACCTTTATCATGAAGGGGTGTTGGATTTTGTCAAATACCTTTTCTGCATCTAGTGAGATGATCATGTGGTTTTTTTGTTGGAGTTTGTTTATATGGTGTATTACATTGATGGACTTTTGTATGTTGAACCATCCTTTCATCCCTGGGATGAAGCCTACTTGATCATGGTGGATAATTGTTTTGATGTGTTCTTGGAATCTGTTTGCCAGTATTTTATCGAGTATTTTTGCATCAATGTTCATGAGGGAGATCGGTCTGTAGTTCTCTTTCTTTGTTGCATCTTTATTTTGTTTAGGAATCAGGGTAATTGTAGCCTCATAGAAGGAGTTTCATAATATACTTTCTGCTTCTATTGTGTGGAACAATTTAAAGAGTATTGGTATTAAGTCTTCTTTGAAGATCTGGTAGAATTCTGCAGTGAAACCATCAGGTCCATGGCTTTTTTTGGTTGGGAGACTCTTAATGACTGATTCTATTTCCTTAGGAGTTATTGGACTATTTAAATGGTTTATCTTGTCTTGATTTAACTTAGGTATGTGGTACCTATCCAGAAAATTATCCATTTCTTTTAGATTTTCCAGTTTTGTGGAGTAGAGGTTTTTGAAGTATGACCTGATGATTCTCTGGATTTCTCATTGTCTGTTGTTATGTCCCCCTTTTCATTTCTGATTTTGTTAATTTGGATGCTCTCTCTTTGTCTTTTGGTTACTATGGATAAGAGCTTGTCTATCTTGTTG
Organism: Onychomys torridus; assembly: GCF_903995425.1. Classification (NCBI taxonomy): domain Eukaryota; kingdom Metazoa; phylum Chordata; class Mammalia; order Rodentia; family Cricetidae; genus Onychomys; species Onychomys torridus. The sequence goes on from NC_050443.1 coordinate 167,486,156, forward strand.
ACCTTCTCAAAGAACCAACTCTTTGTTTCATTAATCCTTTGTATTGTTCTCTTTATTTCTATTTTATCAATTTCAGCTCTCAATTTGATAATTTCCTCGCAGATTTTGCTTCTTCCTGTTCAATGGCTTTCAGGTGTGCTGTCAAGTCACTAACATGATATATCTCTAGGTTCTTTATGTTGTCATTCAGTGCTATGAATATCCCTCTTAGCACTGCTTTCATAGTATCCCATAAGTTTGGGTATGTGGTGTATTCATTTCCATTGATGTTGAGGAAGTCTTTAATTTCTTTCTTTATTTCTTCCTTAACCCATTGGTGATTCAGTTCAGCATTATTCAGTTTCCATGAGATTGTAGGATTTCTGTAGTTTTTTCTGTTGTTGAAATCTAACTTTAAACCATGGTGGTCCAATAGAACACAGGAGGGTATTCCAATTGTTTTGTATCTGTTGAGATTTGTATTGTGGTCAAGTATGTGGTCGATTTTAGAGAATGTTCCATGGGGTGCTGAGAAGAAGGTATATTCTTTTTTGTTTGGGTGGAATGTTCTGTAGATATCAATCAAGTCCATTTGAGCCATAACATCAGTTAAGTCCATTATGTCTCTGTTAAGGTTCAATTTGGCCGATCTGTCCAGATGTGAAAGTGGGGTGTTGAAGTCTTCCACTATTAATTTGTGGGGTTTTATATGTGATTTAAGCTTTAGTAATGTTTCTTTTACATATGTGGGTGCCCTTGTGTTTGGGGCATAAGTGTTCAGAATTGAGACTTCATCCTGGTGGATCTTTCCTGTGATGAGTATGTAATGTCTTTCATCATCTCTTTTGATTGATTTTAGTTTGAAGTCTATTTTGCTGACTATTAGGATGGCTACACCAGCTTGCTTCTTAAGACCATTTGATTGGAAAGTCTTTTCCCAGCCTTTTATTCTTTGGAGGTGTCTGTCTTTGAATTTGAGGTGTGTTTCTTGTATGCAGCAGAAAGATGGGTCCTGTTTTTGTATCCATTCTGTTAGTCTGTGTCTTTGTATAGGTGAATTAAGTCCATTGATATTAAGGGATATTAATGACCAATGATTGTTAATACCTGTTGTTATTTTTATTTTTTGGTGGTAGTGTATGTGTGTGTACTTCTCTTCTTTGGGGTTTACTGCTGTGGTGTTATCTATTGCCTGTGTTTTCATGGGTGTATCTGCCTTCCTTAGGTTGGAATTTTCCTTCTAGTGCTTTCTGTAGGGCTGGGTTTGTCGATAAGTATTGTTTAAATCTGGTTTTGTCTTGGAAGGTCTTGTTCACTCCATCTATGATGATTGAAAGTTTTGCTGGATATATTAGTCTAGCCTGGCATCCAAGGTCTCTTATTGTCTGCATTATATCTGTCCAGGTCCTTCTGGCTTTCAAAGTCTTCATTGAGAAATCGGGTGTTATTCTGATGGGTTTGCCTTTATAAGTCACTTGGCCTTTTTTCTTTGCTGCCCTTAATATTCTTTCTTATTCTGTACATTTAGTTGTTTAATTATTATGTGGTGAGGGGACTATTTAGGGGGTCTAGTCTGTTTGGTGTTCTATAGGCTTCTTGTATCTTCATAGGCATTTCCTTCTTTAAGTTGGGAAAGTTTTCTTCTATGATCTTGTGTAATATATTTTCTGTGCCTTTGAGTTGGTATTCTTCTCCTTCCTCTATCCCTATTATTTGTAGGTTTGGTCTTTTCATGGTGTCCCAAATTTCTTTAGACATTTTGGGTCATGTCTTTGTTGGTTTTTGTGTTTTGTTTGACTGATGAATCTATTTCTTCTACTGTATCTTCAACACCAGAGATCCTTTCTTCCATCTCTTGCATTCTGTTGGTTATACTTGTATCTGAATTTCCTGTTTGCTTCCTGAGATTTTCTATTTCCAGCATTCCTTCTGCTAGTGTCTTCTTCATTTTTCCTATTTCCCTCTTCATGTCTTGTACTGTCTCCCTTGCTTTTTCATGATTTTCTTTCAAGGACTTATTGTTTTCCTCTGCTTTAATATCCTTTACTCGAGTTTTTTTAAAATAGAATTCTTCCCATTTTTTGTTTGTTTGTTCCTCTACTATATTTTTGATTTCTTCTATATAAAGCTCTAACCTCTTCATGATGTTTCTAATAAGGTTGTTTTCTTCTTCTTCTTCTATTCTGTGATGTTTAGTTCTAGCTATTGGTGAAGGGCTAGGTTCTGGTGATGCTGTATTGCTCTTTATTTTGTTGTATGTACTTCTGCCTTGGCATCTGCCCATCTCCTCTTGGGTTCGTTCTTGGTCTTATCAGTGTACTTGATCCAGAGAGAGTTGACAGATTTAGGGAGCCTCTCTCTGGTCCAGATGGAAGCTTCTGGCAGATGGGAGTGCTGGTCCAGATGAGAGTGCTGGCCGGATAGGAGCTGGGGGGGCTGGACTCTGAGTCTTGGGAAGTCCCTGGGGTCTCCTTATTTTGTCCACATGGGAGCTCCTCTTTTCCAGATGGGAGTTCCTCTGGTCTCTGGTTCAGATGGGAGTTCCAGGGCAGGATGGAAGCTGGGGGCTGGTCTCTGATTCTCAGGAAGTGGCTGGGGTCTCCAGCAGATGGGTGTGGGAGCAGGGTGTGGAGACTGATGTTTCTGCCTGCAGTTTTGGAAAAGGGGTGCCTTCTTGCAGGGCCCACTTTTTGGCCGGAAACTGGAGCCAAGTTTGTCAGTTCCTCCTGGGATGGCCTGTGTCCAGTGGTGGGATCCAGGGGCAGTTGCCTGTATGGCTATAGCCCCAGACACTCACCTCTGGTCCATTTGTTTTCTGTAGTTTTTGTTGTTGTTGAAATCTAACTTTAAACCATGGTGGTCTGATAGAACATAGGAGGTTATTCCAAATGTTTTGTATCTGTTGAGATTCGCCTTGTGTGCAAGTATGTGGTCGATTTTAGAGAATGTTCCATTGGTTGCTGAGAAGAAGGTATATTCTTTTTTCTTAGAATGGAATGTTCTGTAGATATCAATTTAGTCCTTTTGAGTCATAACATCAGTTATGTCCATTATTTCTCTGTTAAGTTTCAGTTTGGCAGATCTGCCCAGAGGTGAAAGTGAGGTGTTGAAGTCTCCCACTATTAATTTGTGGGGTTTTATATGTGATTTAAGCTTTAGTAATGTTTCTTTTACATATGTGTGTGCCCTTGTGTTTGGGGCATAAATGTTCAGAATTGAGACTTCATCTTGGTGGATCTTTCCTGTGATGAGTATGTCATGTCCTTCATGATCTCTTTTGATTGATTTTAGTTTGAGGTCTATTTTGCTGGCTATTAGGATGGCTTCACCAGTTTGCTTCTTAAGACCATTTGATTGGAAAGTCTTTTCCCAGCCTTTTATTTTTAGGTAGTGTCTATCTTTGAATTTGAGGTGTATTGCTTTTATGCAGCAAAAAGATGGGTCCTGTTTGGGTGTCCAATCTGTTAGTCTGTGTCTTTTCATAGGTGAATTAAGCCCATTGATATTAAGGGATATTAATGACCAATGCTTATTAATTCCTATTGTTATCTTTATTTTTGGTGGTAGTGTATGTGTACTTCTCCTCTTTGGGATTTACTGCTGTGCTGTTATCTATTGCCTATGTTCTTGAGGGTGTATCTGACTTCCTTAAGTTGGAATTTTCCTTCTAGTGCTTTCTGTAGGGCTGGGTTTTTGGATAAGTATTTTTTAAGTCTGGTTTTGTTTTAGTAGGTCTTATTCATCTATGATGATAGAAAGTTTTGCTGGGTATATTAGTCTAGGCTGGTGTCCATGGTCTCTTAGTGTCTGCATTATATCAGTCCAGCTCCTTCTGGCTTTCAAAGTCTCCATTGAGAAATTGGGTGTTATTCTGATGGGTTTGTCTTTATAAGTCACTTGGCCTTTATCCTTTGCTGCCCTTAATATTCTTTCTTTATTCTGTGTGTTTAGTTTAATTAATATGTGTTGAGGGGACTTTTTTTTTGGCGGGGGTGTCTAGTCTGTTTGGTGTTCTATAGGCTTCTTGTTTCTTCATAGGCATTTTCTTCTTTAAGCTGGGAAAGTTTTCTTCTGTGATCTCGTTATATATATTTTCTGTGCCTTTGAGTTGGTATTCTTCTCCTTCCTCTATCCCTATTATTTTGTAGGTTTGGTTTTTTCATGGTATCCCAAATTTCTTGGACATTTTGGGTCATGATTTTATTGGTTTTAGTATTTTCTTTGACTGATGAATCTATTTCTCCTACTGTATCTTCAACACCAGAGATCCCCTCTTCCATCTCTTGCATTCTATTGGTTATACTTGCATCTGAAGTTCCTGTTTGTTTACTCAGATTTTCTATTTCCAGCATTCCCTGTGCTTGTGTCTTCTTCATTTTTTCTATTTCCCTTTTCAGGTCTTGGACTATTTCCCTCATTTTTTCATTGCTTTTTCATGATTTTCTTTCAGGGACTTATTGTTTTCTTCTGCTTTGTTTGTCCTTTCCTCTAGTTTTTTTTTTTTTTTTTTTATAATGTTCTTCCCATTTTTTGTTTGTCTGTTCCTCCACTTTATTTTTGATTTCTTCTATATAAGGTTCTAGCCTATTCATGATGTTACTTATAAGGTTGTTTTCTTCTGCTTCTTCCATTCTGTGATGTTCAGGTCTAGGTGTTAGAGAAGGGCTAGGTTCTGATAATGCTGTGTTGCTCTTTATTTTGTTGTGTGTACTTCTTCCTTGACATCTGCCCATATCCTCATGGATTCGTTCTTGGTGTTATCCTTGCACTTGTTCCAGACAGAAATGACAGATTTAGGGAGCCTCTCTCTGGTCCAGTTTTGAGCTCTGGTTCAGACGGGAGTGCTGGCTGGATGGGAGATTGGGGCTGGTCTCTGAATCTCAGGGAGTAGCTGGGGTCTCCTTATCTTGTCCAGATGGGAGCTCCAGTGCAGGATGGGTGCTGGGGGCTCCAGTCCAGATGGGAGTTCCAGGGCAGGATGGAAGCTGGGGCTGGTTTCTAAATCTCAGGAAGTGGCTGGGGTCTCCATATCTTGTCCAGATGGGAGCTCTGGTCCAGATGGGAGCTGGGGGCTCGTCTTTGAGTCTCAGGAAGTGGCTGAGATCTCTGTATCTTGTCCAGATAGTAGTTTCAGGTGGGATGCGAGCTGGGGGCTGGTCTCTGAGTCTCAAGAAGTGTCTGGGGGCCCTCGGGAAGAGGGGTGTGGGGGCATGGTCTGGAGATTGTAGGGTCTGCAGTATTGGAAAAGGAGAACCTTCCTGTAGGGCCCGCTGAATGGCCAGAATCTGGGGCCAAATTGCGCAGGATTTCCCTGGATGGCTGGTGCCCAGGGGTGGGACCTAGAGGCAAGGGCCTGTCTGACTATAACCCCAGGCACTCACCTCTGGTCCAGATGTGAGTTCCAGGGCATATTATGTGTTTTTATAAATTATCATCATGTGATTTTTTTTCTTGTATTTTATAGGATGCAATATTGAAAATGAGGCTTCATATGTGTCTAATCTGTATTGAATGCATCATTCTGATTTCTCAAGTCATCCTCCATTAGGGCTTGTTGTCTACATCTTATAAACAAATTGGTGGTCATTTGTGTTCCTTGTCTTTCTCTTTGAATCACTGGGAACCCTGTTGATGGTTGATGCTATGTCTGAAATAAAATTGGAGTAGCTTTTAATAACTTGGTTTCTAGTAAATCAATTTAATTCTCTAACATCATTCTGCTGTTTCATAGAAAACATACTTTGCGATTAAAGGGCTTTACTTATTATCTAAGTTGGAAAAGGGCTTTCAAACAACCCAAAATTGATTTGGAAACTAAAGGAGGATGTAAAGCCAGTAATAGAAAAGAACATAGAAATGGGTGTGAGGAGACACAATGAAGGGGATGAGAATCTTGTCTCAGTATATACACAGCTTGCCTTTGCTTATAGAAATTTAGTCCTACCTAAATGACCCACACATTACATCCTAGATGTACCCTAGATCCTTATTGACTGCACTATCTTAGCCAGAAAAACTGTCACATCTTACTTTTTTTTCAGTTGTTAATTTCTTTATTACTTTTTAATTGAAAATAGTTCTGATTATGGTTTCCTTTCCACTAGCTCCTCCCAGACCACTCCCATTGCCCACCCACCCAAATCTATACCCTTTTTTTCTCTCTCTCATTAGGCTACAGACATCTATGAAAACACAACAATAGTAAAATAAAGCTTGATTATATAAAATCAACAAACCAGAATAGGACAAAACAATCAAATAAGCAAAAGAAAAAGAGCTGAAGAAAAAGCCCAAGAAACACAGATGTAGAGACACACATTCTCACACACAGATAGCCTCTACACACACACACACACACACACACACACACACACACACACACAATCAAAACTAAAAACCATAATATGCAAAGGACTTGCAAAAAACCAACAACAACGAGAAGCCTTGACAAATCATTATGAGACAAAGAACCTACAAAAATACCATTAAATTAATTTTGGCCATCTACTGCCAGGAATGGGGCCTGGCCTTATGAATGGTTTGTATACTCAGTGAGTCTCTGTTTAAGAAAACAAAGTAGGCTTTGTCCACTTCCACTCTCAGTGCTAGGACCCCATATGGTACAGAACCTGTGTCATAGTCTTTGTTAATCCATTTGTGATTGGGTCCTGCTGTGTTTAGAATGCCTTGATTCATTTCCTTAGTGAATCTTTCTGTTTCCTCTTCTGCAGGGGTCCCTTAGCCCTAAGAGGAAGCAATTGACAGAGACATCTTATTTTAGGACTGAATGTTCCATTGTCTCTCACTCTGCATATTGTCTCGCTCTGAGTCTCTATATTTGTTCCCATCTCCTACAGGAAGAAACTTCTCTGATGATGACTGAGCAAGGCATTGATCTCTGAATATGGCTGAATACATTTATTGCTATGTTCCTTTAATAGAGCCATAGCGACAGCCATTGTAGTACATTGAACTCCATAGAGACAGCACGGGGCAAGTGAGAGCCGGACCAGCACTGGGAGAATTTGTGCCTCACGGAGGAAAATCAACATGGGCAAAGGAGATCCTAAGAAGCCGAGAGGCAAAATATCCTTATATACATTCTTTGTGCAAACTTGCTGGGAGGAACACAAGAAGAAGCACCCAGATTCTTCTGTCAACTTCTCAGAGTTCTAGAAGAAGTGCTTAGAAAGGTGGAAGACCATGTCTGCTAAAGAAAAGGGGAAATTTGAAGACATGGCAAAGGCTGACAAGGCTCGTTATGAAAGAGAAATGAAAACCTACACTCCCCCCACCCCAAAGGGGAGACCAAAAAGAAGTTCAAGGACCCCAATGCAACCAAGAGGCCTCCTTTGGCCTTCTTCTTGTTCTGTTCTGAGTATCACCCCAAAATCAAAGGAGAGTACCCCGGCTTGTCCATCGGGGATGTTGCAAAGAAGCTGGGGGAGATGTGGAACAACACCGCTGCGGATGACAAGCAGCCCTACAAGAAGGATGCCAAGCTGGAGAAGTATAAGAAGGATATCGCTGCCTACAGAGCTAAAGGAAAACCCTATGTGGCCAAGAAGGGGGTCGTCAAGGCTGAAAAGAGCAAGTAAAAGAAGGAAGAGGAAGATTAGGAAGAGGATGAAGAGGATGAGAAAGAGGAGGAAGACGAAGATGAAGAAGATGATAATGATGAATAAGTTGGTTCTAGTGCAGTTTTTTGTTTTTTGTTTTTGTTTTGTCTACGAAGCATTTAACCCCCCTGTACACAACTCACTCCTTTTAAAGAAAAAAATTGAAATGTAAGGCTGTGTAAGATTTGTTTTTAAACTGTACAGTGTCTTTTTTTGTATAGTTAACACACTACTGAATGTGTCTTTCAATAGCCACTAATCTTGCCTGGTACAGTCTGGGGGTTGTAAATTGGCATGGAAATTTAAAGCAGGTTCTTGTTGGTGCACAGCACAAATTAGTTATATATGGGGATGGTAGGATTTTTTGTTTGTTTGTTTTGTTTTTGTTTTATATTTTTTCATCTTCAGGTGTCTCTGATGCAACTTATATGAAGATAATTGTTGTTCTGTTAACTGAATACCACTCTGTAATTGCAAAAAAAAAAAAAAATTGAAGCTGTTTTGTTGACATTCTTAATGCGTCTAAGTAAATACAATTTTTTTTATTAAAAAAATAGAGCCATAGCATTTTGGTTTTCTCTCAGATTCCTGCTGTATCTACTGTCAGGTTGTTGATTACCTAAATAATGTCAGGAGTGGGTTCTATCTTGAGGAGGGGATCTTAAATCCAATCAGATATTCGATACATAGTCACACCAGCTTTGTACCACTCTTGCACTAAAAGAAAAATTGTTATAAATTCACATCCTAACCCAAATAGAAGGGGGCACATCACATATGTTATTCCTCCAGTAGTCCATTTCAGTGAACCTACCTTGCTTTCTTCCATCCTGCCTCACCGGTGTATGTCTTCTGACCTGCCTGTAGTCTTTCCATCTCCTGTATACTTTTACTAGGTAAGACAGAGAGAGATATAGAGCAGAAAACATGTAAAACTCAAAGTCATGATGCCCTAGGCTCTGGTTCCTACTCCTCTCACATAAGCTGGCTATATCTATCTAGTGATTCAGTCTTTCTGGGAACCTTCCCATCTCTACAAAACAGGAACCAGTTCTGAAGAGAGTTCACATCCACCTGGTCTATCTTACAAAGTCATTATATGTATCAAATGAGATACTATAGTCTGTAGTGAATTTAATATTCTGGCTTAGAGTTATCACAAAGAGCTGAGTGGGAAGGCAATTTCCTGCCTCTCCCTTCACTATGTTTGCACTTCTCTCTGCAGCTATATGCTCAACACCAGCATTTATGAGTGCTGGCTGTCAATGTCTCACAGCATTTGCTGTGAGAGATACATCTCTTCAGAAGCAACATTCCAACCCCTCATAGGGCAAGACCATAAAGTGATTTAGGCTCTAGAGGGTTGCACAGGTCAAAAAGGACTTAAGATGATATCTTGACTCAACTCCTTTTTCATCTTTCTCTGCCATCATTCTGACACTTAGATCAGTCTGTTTATAAGCACACCAAGTGATGCACATTCTTGTCTTGGTTTCTGCTCCTAGGAAACCTGACCTAAGACACTATTCCTCTGTGGTAAGATCATAAAACAAAGATTGCAACCAAATCCTGGTGTTTAAAAGTGCTTATTGGTATAAGACATATAAGTCCCAAGTCATTTTAAATAGGATATCTGAAGAAGCAGAGAATCTGGTTCCTTAATATGAACAGCTGAGTGTCATGGTCCCTGTGTTGTGAGTCACACAGTAAGGGACCCATAGGAGATGGGGTGACAGGAGCAGGTGGGTTATTGTAGCTCATAAGATGTCCAATACAGTGCCTTGTCACAGCAATAGTTTGTCAGCTTTCCCTCCTGCAGGACTTTGCTTCCATGGCTATTATGACTCTAAACTCAACAATAATTATCTTCCAGACAAACAGAGCTTTCTTGAAAGTGATTGTTCATAGGAACATCTGCTGTGTGAATGGAAGGAATATATATTCTTTGCTCCTTCCTCCCTGCAGCCAAAACTAAGCGAATACTTTAAAAGGCTGCCCTGCTTTCTTCCCCACAGCTGGAGTGAGTCTTCATTATTTAACTTTGTATTTCTATCCCTGCACAAATGGCTTGTTTGAGCCCTTGCCTAGTAGGAGGGGTATGGGTCTTTCTTGATAACTAAAACTTTCCAAAATCTCTGCTACAGAAAACAATGACATAAAATACAGTGGTTTTGGTCCATGTACATATTAATGAATAATGACTATGTACTTCTTTTACAATAAATTCTGGTTTTGAGACCTTGAATGTCACAGTTATAAAGCCAGTTTCCATGAAGCACATGTGTAGCCTCACAAGTTATCAGGGAACTCTGTGGTTGTCTGTCTTCTCAGATGTCCTCTGCTTGCCATGCACTCCATTTTCATTGCTTCCTAGTCCGAACACTTGCAACCAGAGTGATTAGAGAAGAGCCTTTAAGAGACATGACTATTACTCTTCTCTCTTTTCTTTGAACCAATAGGTCACTGTTTCTGCTCAGTAGTGGCAATGACCCTCTTTCTATACAGTGTTTGTCTATCCCCAGCCTAGGCTAACCCCTACAGAGTGGAATGGCATGCCTGAAAGCTGGGCCATTTCCATCCAGTGTGCCTTCAAGTGAAGTAGCTTCTCTGTGATGTATGTGAATTTTGGCTCTGTGCTCACCCCTCCTTCTCCCACAAGCTACTGTATCTCTTATGAATTAAAAACAAGCAGAGAAAATATTCCCTCTTGGACCATATGTTCATGGGGTAAGAGCAAGACGATCCCTAAGTGTGAAATTTAGATTCCTCTCCAAGAAGAAGCCTAGGAAAGACTCAACATGCGGGAAATGAAAATCAGCCATCTGTAGAAAACCTATCCTATCCAATAAGCCATGTAACTTCCAGGTTCAATGACTTGGGTGCCATTAATCTCAGGAGAATATGGATGCTCAGAAGAGCCAAAGCTGCTGCCTTATTTGTCTCCCATGTGAAAGAGAAACAAGTTGACAGAAGCAGATATCCTGCATGAATATTGAACTGGAATTCACCATGGAGGAGTCTTGAGAAAGTAATATCCAGCTCCCTCCTCCTAGAAAAGAAGGTTCCTCAGACATGAAACTCAGTAGCTATGATTCCTATACCTGAGCCCCACCCACCCTTCACTGTCCAGCATCAGATTCCATTTCCCAACACTCTTGGAAAATGCATTGCCCAAGTTCATTAGTGATTTGTTCCCATTCAGCCACACAATTTGAACACTTTTCAAATCTCAGTTGATGCTTTACAAAGATGCACAAAGAACATACAACTTCCCTATTACACTTTCTTTGTGAGATATCTTCCCGATACTAAAAGCCACATTTATTCAGATCCCTCTGGGGCTTGGTTTTCCTGTTGCCACTTACCATTTCACTTTTTAAAAACCTTTTCACAATTCTCTGCTTTTATTACTTTTTCCAAAGTTACTACATTCACGCCAAGACTCCCATTTTTGTTCAGTAACTCCAAACAGTAGTACTGGCTTCAGAATCTTGGGCTTTTTTCTTCTTCCCACAGACAGTCCTCTCCTCTACCAAGTGGTATGCTGGCAAACCTCCAACTGGCTTGCTCTTGTGGAGATGCTTTCCATAGCTTAGACTTTGTCATTTCCCCAGATGTAAGTGAACTGATCCTGAATGATTCTAAACTATCAATTTGGCGTTGGTCTGTTTTCAGTATTTCTGAACTTTTCAGAGTTGGCTTTTTATAGCTAGAGAGATCCAAGCATCCAAAATAACCTGCACTTACAATATCACAACCATATTTACTTGTGCCTTACTAATCATATTTACTATCTTATCTCCACAACCTAGGCTCCTGCTAGAAATAGTACATGGAGAGCATGAAACACTAGGACTAATATTCAGCTCTTTTATGGGGGTCTACTTGGTCCTTTAGAATAAATTAGGAGCCAGATGTACACACCTATAAACACTGTGCTCAGGAGTCTGTGGAGGAGAAATTTACTATTTACTTTCTTTCTTTTTTTTAAACAGATAATAAATTAGAATTCTTATAGATTAGGTTCCTGAGCATTTAGCAAATTAGTTTCTGATGATAAACAAAATTGACTTCTGAACCTAAGGGCTGAATGCCCAAAAGTAGACTGTGGGAATGCACCAACAATCTGGGCAATGGCTTGTCACCACTATTGTAATTCTCTATAAAATTAGCTGGAGGCAACAAATGTCAACATGTTTGCTAAAGCGCTAAAATACAGATCTGCATCAGCATATAAAAATCACCAAGTTAGGCTGCTGCTTGTTAGAGAGGAAGGATTAGAGTCTGGAGGGATTTCTGTCCATGTTCAGGTTCCATCTAGGGTAGTTATAGATCTGGTAGCCATGGGTGAATTGAGTCACCTTTGTTTTTTTCTTTTTATTGTATCTTAATGCTTACTATAATGTCTTGCTTGCATGCTGAGGAAAGGTCATGATGTATATGACAGAGATATAGAGTAGTCATTTAGGAAAAACTGTACATGTTATTAATGGCACAGAGATATGAGAATTGTCCTAGTTTCTAGTAGATTTATACTTAGTCATGATTTCTACAATCATGTTTGGATGATTTGTATTTTGTAAGCATTAACTGACCACTTACTAAGTCAAGGAATGAATGTGTAACTGGAAAATTATGTAATAAGAGGTTAATTGACAAGTCTTAAGGAAACACAGATCTTAAGAGCTCTTAAGAACTCTGAGTAGATTTTGGTATCAAAATCTCAAAAGATGTAATTAAAGCAATTTTCCATTTGTCTCAGATATGATAAAGTCATCATGTGATTCTATCTGGACAACATCTTCCTCTGGGGATTTACACTTAAACCAAAGGAATCCTGTGAAGTTTTTTAGAGTTAATGCCATAGTATATGAGGTTGGCAGACCTTTGTACACTGTATGAAGATATATTGCTGTGATTGATTGAATAAAGAGCTGAATGACCAATAGCCGGACAGGAGGTATAGTTGGGACTTCCAGGCAAAGAGAGGAAGTATAGGAGATAATCAAGGTGCAGAAGGGACACCAGGGAGACATGGAAGGAGTTGAACATATAGAATGAAAGAAAGGTACAAAGCCACATGTTAAAATGTAGATTAAGAAAAGCAGCTTAATTTAAGTTATAAGAACTAGTTGGACAAGCCAAAGCTAAGGTCAAATTTTCATAATTAATAAGTCTCTGTGTCATTATCGGTGAGCTGGCAGCCTAAAGAAAAACCCAACTACATATGGTGTCCAATGTGAAGATGTGAATATCCAAACATGGGGCCTGAGAAAACTAAGAAAAGTTCTAGACAAGGAGCTGAATGTGGATTCCTAGTCCCGCAGCCTCTTAGGCAGGACAGTCCTTGGTATACAGAAATTCTGCTCCCAGCCACTGCCTGTGGGGTTTGTCCAGCCAGCATTATGTGCCAGTGCCATGAGCTAAGATGAGTTATGCAGAGGCTGATATGACAGTTTAAGACTTGTATCACACATTCAGAGAATGCTGCAGGCCCTTAGTAAAGCCTAATCCAGACACAGAAAACCTCTAAAAAGGTACAGTACGTTAAAGGTGTGCTTGAATGCTGAAGAAAGAAAAGAAAATGGGTATAGACAGTCACAGAAAAATAGTTTAAAAATGATAAAGTCTTTAAAAAGAGTGTAAAGTAATATAAAAAATAAGCCATGTAAATATGGGAAATACACAGTGTCTGGATCCTGTATGGTATTTTGCTGACTTTGAATTTTTAAAATTTTTCATTTTAAATTTGAATTTTTTAAATGCTAATGTACAAAAAAGTAGCTGCTAAGAACATTGGATTATATTTGTAGAATGTCTTAACTTCAAAATAGATGTCAGAAAATATTTTGTGTTGGGGGAAAAGTTAAGCCTTTGTTTCCACAGGACACAAAAAGTTATGGTTCTCTCCAAAATTAATGAAGATCATATTTGATCAGGGGAGACCTCATGAAAATCTTGGCTACAGACATGAAAAAAGAGACCAAGAAAGACTACAGAACATGAGATGTATATGCTGATCCCTCTAATATTGGGACAGTTCTGAGACTGGATGAGACATGACAAATCTTATTGGCTAAAGAGTCCTCATGACTTATTATTGTATGCAATCCTTTCATATGGATGGATATATATTTTACCCTTTGGTTATACACTCCAAACAGACTTAAAAAGTTGTCAGATACCTTTACCTGCTCAAATATAGAACAAAAAATTAAACTTTAGCTGACCTGTACACACCTCACATTCCATACTTGTATTAATGTTATCTTTTAAAAGTTTATGTTTTTAGAAAAAAAAAAAAAAGGACCAGACACCAATAAAGACAAGTAGCTCAGGTGATCCTGCCTCAAAATGCCTCTGTTGCAGTTTCCTTCAAATTCTGCATCCAGAACAATTTCAAAGCTGCTAGTTGAGATGGTCCAGCCTCATGGACTACTCCAGCCAGGATTTCCAGATAAGCTCTGCACTTTCCCGTTACAGATACTGGACAACAAATGATGCAGCTACCTCTCCCAAGAGGTGATCGTTGTCGCAAATTTCTCATGGCTCCCTACAGGTGCAATTACGCACAGACAACAGGAAGCAGTCTAGAGAACATAACTCCCACATTCCCAAGAGGTGGGATGGGTAGTGTTTTTTATCATTTGGTGTGTTGTGGATATATGTAATCATTTAGGAGGGTTGGTGACAAGTTGTTATTGGTCATGGTCATGAAAAAACCTGAACAAAGGAGATTAGATTAAGGGAAAAAAGAGAAGGATATAGTATAGAAATGATGGGATAAAAGGGTGGGTTGTTGAGTCACTTTTGAACAATAATAGTCTCAAATATTTTATATTCATATGGGTTTTTGTATATTGATACAAATTTAAAGTTTTTTTTTATTATATTACATATATGTTTCTACTCTTGTCTAAGGTATTGTACCTATGCAGTTTTGGTTCTTGAAACTATTTAGGATAATAAGAAAAGGCAGTTTATTAATTAGTCATCTATAACAATCAAACTTACAGTCATGTTGGGTATGTTTTCAAGATCAAACAGAGACATTTTAAGTAGATGGTCTTCAAAATGTTTTAATAAAATAAGGATGTTTGTGACACTGAAACATGAATGCTCCTGGCATCACTAATTTACTTCAAAATGGATGATGGGCATCAGAGAATCTCCATATGGAGATTGATTTAATTGTGGCCAAGGTAGCCATTTGGGCAAGAAACTGCCCTTGCCTCAGCTGCTGATGGTATGCTGTCCAAACTGGACAATCAGGGCATAAAAGAAGGCAATTGCCAAACTTTTCAAAGACAAGGTAGGATAGTCCTGCAAAATTGCTACTTCACAGAAAATTCTGAATTCTAGGCCCATAGACCATAAATGGGTTGCCTGAACATTGCAGAGGAAAGTTGGAGGGACTGTCTTGTCAGCCAGATGTCTATGTTGTTTCTTAGTTTTGGAAGTTTCTTGCTCTGCATTTTCTGTTAATTAGGTAATATTATATCCTTATCAGGTCTCTGATGGGGTTGAAGATGAAATAGTTGTAGTTTTACAGTTTTCCTTGTTACCAAATTTAGAAAAGAATCTTATATAAAAGACATAAAGTTTATAAGATCAAGTAACATAAAAGCTCAAGTTGTTTGTCTAAGAAATTATTTTAAGGACTAAAAAGATATTTTAGCATAGTAATACAAATTATTATTGAAAATGGTGTAGGTATAAAGGTTTGGACTCACTAAGATAGAATAGATAAAACATTGCTTCAAATTTGCCAAATACAAATGGACTAGATATTATCAATATAATTCTTACTTATAATTGTTCTTATTATGTATAGTTTTACTATGTTAGAATTAAAACTTTTCCTTTTTATTTAGACTTAGAGGGGGAAACATTGTGAGATATTTGTACACTGCGTGAAGATATGTTGCTGTGATTGGTTGAATAAAGAGCTGAATGGCCAATAGCTAGGCAGGAGGTATACATGGGACTTTTGGGCAGAGAAAGGAAGTAGGAGGAGATAATCAAGGGGCAGAGTAAACACCAAGGAGGCATGGAGGGAGTCAGATGTACAGAATGAAAGAAAGGTAAAAAGTTAATGGTAAAATATGGATTAATAAAAGCAGGTTAATTTAAGTTATAAGAGCTAGTGGGGCAAGCCTAAGCTAAGGAAGAGCTTTCATAATTAATAATATGTCTCTGTGTCATTATTTGGGAGCTTGCAGCACAAAGAAAAGTCCAACAACAGTACTATAGGTCTCCACTAGCCGTCTTGGCTGCAGTGGTTGGCAACAACATGGATTTCAACAAGGAGTCTTCCCAAAGACCCAGGAAAAAGATTCTGCTTTGGCTTTGGAAAGCCCAATGTGCACCAGGATGGGTTGGGGTTGACTGAGGGTGAATGGGGGATGGAGGATGTGTTGGAAAGACTTTTGATGGGAGAGCAAGCAGGAGGATGAGCTATGGGAGTGGGGGTATTGCAATTAGATGACTCACTATGGGGTGTACTGATACCCACAGCCAAAGGGAAACCTTTCTCCAGAGGACAAAATCCTCCCCCACCCATGGGGGAGTATAGCAGGAAACTTCTTTCCTTCTCCTCCCTTTTAAAGGCATGCAATTCAAACATTTCTGAGATAGAATCTTATTAATCTCAGAGTTTTCTTGCTCCTGGGACTATCACAGCATCTGAGAAGCTCAGCAGTCAGCCCCAAGCCAGGCCTTTGGGATGGGAAGAAATAATTTGTGGGGCATATACTTATTTAAACTACATTATGGAGGCATAATTGAGGTAAAATAAGTTACACATAAATTTAGAGTGTACAGTTTGATAAGTTTTGACTTATGTCTAAACCTATGGGAACACTGTCACAGTAAAGATAATAAATATTCCTATGAGATGACTTGGGCCAATTTAGAATTTATCACTGACCCCAATCCTAGACAACCACTAACACACTCCTGTCATTATAGACTTAAACACATCTTATAAAAATGTATATTCATGTACCTATAGTATGTGCTGTTTTAGGTATGGTTTCTTATACTCAGAATTATACTCTTGAAATTTAACTGATTTTATTATGTTTTAAGAGGTATTTCCTTTTAATTTCTAAGTAGTTTTCCATTGTACTGATAGACTGCAATTAATATATATATTTGGATTAGATACCCCCCACAGAGATCAAATAGATACCATAGTGTAGATATGTATATACTTTTAAGGTATCAATGGGCATTCTTTTTACTGGTTTTGACTCTCACAAATATTTGTCATAAGCATCTGTGGAATAGTCTTTAGATGATTTCAATTGTCTTGGATAAATATCTAGTGATGCTACAAGAGATAGTACCAGCATGTTTACCTCTGCAACAAACCAAGAAATAATTTCCCCAAACAGATTGTTTGCTCCCCTACCAGTAATGGGAAGAGCTCTATGTGGGCCATGGTTTCTAACCTGGTGGTGGCTAGTTTTGGAATTATCTTTCTAGATGTTCAAAAGCACCTCAAGATGCTTTAAACTTGAATCCTAAAGGTTAATATTGATTACTCATCATTCCATGGTTTTATTGGACATTTGTATAGCTCCTTTGTTTAGTAATCTTTGGACAAAGTTTAAAGAGTTTAAACATGGACTATTTTCTTGTGTAATATAAGGCTTCTTTATGTACTTTATTATTATTATTATATTTATGTTTTAATTTTACACATCAGCCATGGGTTCCCCTGTCCTCTCCCCTCCCTCCCCCACCCCCGCCTTTCCCCCATCCCTTCCCCTCCATTCCCATCTCCTCCAGGGCAAAAACTCCCCTGGGGATTCATTTAAACCTGGTGGATTCAGTACAAGTAGGGCCAGTCCCCTCCTTCCAGGCCGAGCAAAGTGTCCCTGTGTAAGCCCAAGGTCCCAAACAGCCAGCTCATGCACTAAGGACTGGTTCCGGTCCCACAGCCTGGATGCCTCCTAAACAGTTCAAGCTATTCAATTGTATACACAATGGAGTACTACTCAGCAGAGAAAAACAATGACATCATGAGGTTTGCAGGCAAATGGAAACAGCCAGCTCATGCACTAAGGACTGGTTCCAGTCCCACAGCCTGGATGCCTCCTAAACAGTTCAAGCTATTCAATTGTATACACAATGGAGTACTACTCAGCAGAGAAAAACAATGACATCATGAGGTTTGCAGGCAAATGGATGGATCTAGAAAAAATCATCCTGAGTGAGGTAACCCCGAGTCAGAGGGACAAACATGGTGTGTACTCACTCATAGGAGGATACTAGATGTCAAACAAAGATGACTAGATTGCTACACAACTCCAGGGAGGCTACCTAGAAAACTGGACCATATGAAAGACACAGGGATCACCCAATGACAGAGAAATGGATGAGAACTACATGAACAAGCTGGATGACAGTGGGAGTAATGAAGGGCAAGGTTAGAGGGAAAGAAAGCTTAGGGGAGCAGGAGATCCCAGCTGGATCAAGAGCAGAAAGGGAGAACAAGGAGTAACAGACCATGATAAATGAAGACCACATGAGAATAGGAATAGGCAGAGTGCTGGAGAGGTTCCCTGAAATCCACAATGATACATCCTCTGTAGACTGCTGGCAATGGTCGAGAGAAAGTCTGATCTGACCTAGTCTGGTGATCAGATGGCCAAACACCCTAACTGTCATGCTGGAACTCTCATCCAATAACTGATGGAAGTGGATGCAGAGATCCTCAGCCAGGCCACAGATGGAGCTCCAGGAGTCCAATTGTTGAGAAAGAGGAGGGACTGTAAGAGTGTGAATTATTGAGACCAAGATTGGAAAAGCACAGGGACAAATAGCCAAATAAATGGAAGCACATGAATTATGAACCAAGGGCTGTGGGAGTCCCCAGCTGGATCAGGTCCTCTGGATAAGTGAGACAATTGAATAGCTTGAACTGTTTGAGAGGCATCCAGGTGGTGGGACCTGGACCTGTCCTTAGTGCATGAGCTGGCTGTTTGGAACCTTGGGCATACACAGGGACACTTTGCTCAGCCTGGAAGGAGGGGACTGGAGCTGCTTGTACTGAATCCACCAGGTTGAACTGAATACCCAGGGGAGTCTTGGCCCTGGAGGAGATGGGAATGGAGGAGAAGGGATGGGGAGAGGGTGGGGGTGGGGGAGGGAGGGGGGAGGACAGGGGAACCCATTGCTGATGTGTAAAATTAAAACACGAATGTAATAAATTTTAAAAGAGGAAAAAAAAAAGAGCATCAAGCACTCTAAAATACTGGGCCATCTTTCCAGTTCATCTTTATGAATTTTTAATATAAATTCTTTATCAATCAAATTTTCTTCTGGACTGTAGCTAGATTTGTTTTCTCAATCTTGCCATCATTAGTTTTCTATTGCTGCATTACACATTACATAGTTTCTATCAGTTCACTGGCTCTTAAGGTTGGCTTCTCAAACATAGTTGGCCTGTTGAGAATCTCACAAGGAAAGGATGATATCTAGAGGGCTGGATTCCCTTTAGGAGTCATGCTTACAAGTTTATTAAGCTGTTTCCTAGATACACATGTCTCTTTGTCTTATAGTCAGCAATATTAAATCCTTCTTGTATTTCAGTCTCCCCAATTTCCCCTCCTATATTTTTGTTAATCTTTTCAGGGTTCATGCAATTATATTGGACCTTCCCATGCCATTCCAGATAATGCCTTCTTAGGACTGAGCCTATAGGCAGACAACATATCTGCAAAGTCTCTTTTTGTCTGTAAGGTAACCTACCTACTCAGTCATCCTGAGTATTTGGACATGGCAAGAGAATGGTTACATATCTGTGTACCATAGCACTTTCCAAAGAGAAAGGGGTGTTGAACTTGATAGGGTCCAGTCTATCAACTTTCTTCATTCCTTTGTGATCTTAGCAATCTTCACGCACCTTGAGTAGCAAAGATATTTACCCTTATTTTGTCCTAGAAGTTTTATAGTGTTAGGTTCATGACTTACTTTAAATTTTGAGTATGGTTTTAAATAAGAGTCAATTTTCCTTTTTATTTTCCAATATATAGTTGATTCAGCAATATTAATTGAAGAAAATTCAAGTCCTATTTAGAATTGCATTGTAAAGTTTACTTCACTTATTCTGCTATTTAATAGGCATGTTTCATGTAAATTCTGCTTGCCTTTTCAGTATTTTCACAGCAGTTTTTAAACAGCCTCGATGAAATAGAAAATATTCATTTTCTCTTATCTTTTATACTTTTGGTCTCTTATCTAAGAAATCTTAACCTAACTTAAGAAAAGAAAGAGTTCCTAAATTATTATGAAAAGATTTGTAGCTTTATATTAAGACCTATAATTAACTTTGAGTTAAATTTTATATTAACATTAAATACAGGCTTAGGTTTTTAAAAAAATATCTTTTTTATGTATGAATACCAAATTACTCTAGTATCATTTTGTGAAAAGGGTCATTTCTTAATTTGATTATATTAGCCACTTTCTCAACCATTTTGACTATGTGTTCCTGTCTTTAATGCACACATTCTTCCTTTAGTTTATGTCTTGATTATTGTAACTTGACTTTATCTTGAAAATTGTAAGTATAGTTTAATTGAAAGTATGAAAAGTTTAATAAAATTAAGACCATAAATAAATTACAATATGGTTTAGTTGGAAGTGTAAGACTATCAACTTTGTTCTCTGTTATCAAGTCATTTGGGCTTTTAAAGTGTCTTTTTTTCATATAATTTTTACTGTGCTTACATCAACATGATTTGATAGCATTTTATCTATTTAGCATCTGTTAGAATGAAGATCTTAATACTATTGGTAGTCAAATTTATTAATATATTTTTTCTCCTTTTTTAATTTATTATATTTGTGTTTTAATTTTATACATCAGCCATGGGTTCCCCTGTCCTCCCCCTCCCTCCCCCACCCCACTTTCCTCCCAGCTCCTCCCCTCCATTCCCATCTCCTCCAGGGCCAAGACTCCCCTGAGGATTCAATTCAACCTGGTGGGTTAAGTACAGGCAGATCCAGTCCCCTCCTTCCAGGCTGAGCAAAGTGCCCCTGTGTAAGCCCAAGGTTCCAAACAGCTAACTCATGCTCTAAGGATAGGTCCGGGTCCCACTGCCTGGATGCCTCCCAAACAGTTCAAGCTATTCAATTGGTTCACTCATCCAAAGGTCCTGATCCAGTTGGGGGCTTCACAGCTTTTGGTTCATAATTCATGTGTTTCCATTAGTTTGGCTATTTTTCCATGTGCTTTTTCCAATTGGTCTCAACAATTCACACTCTTACAGTCCCTCCTCTTTCTCAATAATTGGACTCCTGGAGCTCCACCTGGGGCCTAGCTGAGGATCTCTGCATCCACTTCCATCAGTTATTGGATGAGAGTTCCAGCATGACAGTTAGGGTGTTTGGCCATCTGATCACCAGACTAGGTCAGATCAGGCTTTCTCTCGACCATTGCCAGCAGTCTACAGTGAATGTATCATTGTGGATTTCTGGGGACCTCTCCAGCACTTTGCTTCTTCCTGTTGTCATGTGGTCTTCATTTATCATGGTCTGTTTTTCCTTGTTCTCCCTTTCTGTTCTTGATCCAGCTGGGATCTCCTGCTCCCAACAGTCCAATTAAGAAATGGGCTATAGAACTAAACAGAGAATTCTCAACAGAGGAAGCTCAAATGGCTGAAAGACATTTAAGGAATTGCTCATCATCCCTAATTATCTGGGAAATGCAAATCAAAATGACTCTGAGATACAACCTTACACCTGTCAGAATGGCTAAGATCAAAAACATAGAAGACAGCTTATGCTGGAGAGGATGTGGAGCAAGGGGAATTCTCTTCCACTGCTGGTGGGAATGCAAGCTTGTACAGCCACTTTGGAAATCAATAGGGTGCTTCCTTAGAAAATTGGGAATCCATCTCCCCCAAGACCCAGCTGTAGCACTCTTGATCATATACCAAGGAATGCTCAATCATACCACAAGGGCATTTGCTCAGCTATGTTCATATCAGTATTGCTTGTAATAGCCAGAAACTGGAAACAATCTAGATGCCCTTCAACTGAAGAATGGATATTAATATATCTTTTAATTTTTAAAAAATATTCTTATATTGTCAAACTGATGTTTTGTACCTTAACTCATAAAAATATTACAAATATGCCATCTAAATGTTTTCTGACTTTTCTATTTTAACAAGTGATACCTTTATTTTATTTCAGTTATTCACTATGAGTACGGATAGATAGGTAGTTTTCCTAACCATTATTTGATATCCCTGGACCTTATAGCCGTCCCTTCACTGATGATGCTCTATCCTTAGATAATGTCTGCATAGGCTGTCTAATCTCATCTGTCTCCTCATGTCTGCCACACTATCATGTCCTGTTATAACACAGGTCCCCAAGTAGGAGACTGTGCAATTGTGGGCCTTACCACTTAATATCCTTTCTCTTAGAGACCACAGTTTTGTGTTATATTTTTACAGTACTGAAATGTTATCTCATATATTTTTCCAAGTCTTTTGGGTTTTAATAGGTGGAGAAATAATTCATTCAGCTATTCCATGATGCTAGAAATAGACATATCTCCTGTAATTTATTTAAACAGACATGTACTGATAAGTAGTAGCAGAACAATAAAGGATGAGGGAGGATCCCACATCCTCCGTTGGTTTCCATATGTATGTGTACACCTGCATATACACACAAACACACACACACACACACACACACATACATACACACACACACACACACACAATTTACTATGCCCTGGTGAATGATGGTACACTTATAATTCTGTGAATGCCATGTCTCTTCATAGGAATATATAGATCCTCATTTAGTGGAATGAATGAAGCCTTACAGAAATGGTACTAGAAATACCCTGCCAACATTTATAAAGTGATCTGTCTTGCTTATAATATTCAGATGCTCTAAATGTACTGTATGTTTTTGCCATAAGATTAGTAATGATGTGTAATGTTTTCTTTTAAATGCAAGCCTGTTTGTAGATGCAGAAAAAAATAAGCCAAAAGAAGAAAAAAGAAATTTAGTTCCACTCTGGGCAGATTGGGGAAAATCACTGTACCATTTTCTCCTGTCACTTGCTTCTAACAGATATCTGAGGCAAAACACTAAGCCAAGCCAAAGTCCCTAAAGCCTCTATACATTGCTGCCAAACTTTGGCTACATTCTCAGTGGTATCATCATCCCTTAATGCATTCCAAAAACTGACTGTCACTGGCATTGCCAAACACAGATGATGGATGCCTATGCTGCTTCCACCAACACAAAATCTGTAGAGCAAAACAAAACCAAGTTATGTCCAAATTCTCAGCATACTTCTTAATTACCCCATTAAATCTTGTACAGGACTGGGGTGAATGTGCTCTATTCCTGGCAGCCAACTGCTAAAAGGAAGAAAACCTATGGGGATTTAGAAATTGAATCTCATTTTGGATTAGTGAATTTGGATCCTTTCCACCTGGTAGTTTTCAAGTTTCCTTTTTGTTACTAGGAATGCAAGACTCAAGAAGACTTACTCAGTTTTAAATTTCTGATTTGCAATGTAGGAAGTCCTTATGGTGAAACCTAAATATAATTTACAAATGTCTTTATTTATAGCAGACCATGCAAAAGATTAAAATCTATTTTCAAAAACTCTATATTTTCTTTTTCAAGCTCCTTAATGAAAGATGACTTCATAGAAACATGGGGACCAGAATAATAGAGTCTAGATTTGGGAAAATGGCAGATAGATATGCAGAAACTCAAGAGTCATCATTCTGACATTTAAATCCCACATGTATGCCTCATGGATATATGAGCTGGAATAATCATCTAATTTTATTTGTCCACTTTTTTTTGTTTGTTTTTGGAGACAGAGTTTCTCTGTGTAGCTTTGTGCCTTTTTCCTGGAACTCACTTGGTAGCCCAGGCTGGCCTCGAACTCACAGAGATCTGCATGGCTCTGCCTCCCAAGTGCTGGGAGTAAAGGCGTGTGCCACCACTGCCCGGCTTCTATGTTCACTTTTATGTATCAACTAGGAATTACAATATATGCTTATATTGTTTATCTAAATTATTTAATTCATTCATGTTGAGTAGTAAAATATATATTAGAAATTACTATTATTTTGTAATTGTTATTTATGTTTTAATAACTAAATAGAGGTACTTCAAGAAATGGCTTCAAGAACAGAGGGAGAATTGTTGATGATAGTAGATTCAGGCAAAAATTAACCAAATATTATGAATGCCAACTATGTTCTCAGTACTTGTTAACTTAAGATTCTTGGTTTTGAGTCTCTGGGAACTATTTACAACTCAGTAGATGATGTACATGACCATTAATGGATGAATCCAAAGAGTTTCAGTTGTCTTTGTAACTGATCATTGGCAGCTCAATAATTTGACTCTCAAAATTATCAAAAAAGTCAAGACTATGCATGTAATTGGAATTTGACAGGAAACTCAGTTGTTCTTGGAATTAGTTAAAAGGAAAAGGCTCAACCCACCAGTCCTTCTCTCGCTTCCTCTTGTTCCTGAAAGTTCAGCTCTGATCTCATCCATTGGCTTCACATACATTTAACATTTAGCAATGCCCACAAGATAAACCCAAACATCTCACCGTTACTACATGTTTCTCTGTATATATTCTTTTTGTTGTTGTTGCTGGTTTTGTTGTTGTTTTTTGAGACAGGCTTTCTCTGTGTAACAGCTCTGACTGTCCTGAACAAGTTTTGTAGATCAGGTTGGCCTCCCATTCATAGAGATCTGCCTGCATCTGCCTCCCAAGAGCTGGGAGTAAAGGTGTGTACCACCACCACCCAGCTCTCTCTATATATATTCTTAAGAGTTGTGCTCAATTTATCATAGTCTGTTAGTCCTTGTTCTCCCTTTCTGTTCTTGATCCAGCTGGGATATCCTGCTCCCCTAAGCTTTCTTTCCCTCAAACCTTGCCCTTCATTACGCCCACTGTCACCCAGGTTGTTCATGTAGATCTCATCCATTTCTCTGTCATTGGGTGATCCCTGTGTCTTTCCTAGGGTCCCATTTTCTAGGTAGCCTCCCTGGAGTTGTATATCAGTCTAGTCATCTTTGTTTTACATCTAGTATCCTCCAATGAGTGAGTACATACCATGTTTGTCCTTCTGAGTCTGGGTTATCTCACTCAGGATGATGTTTTTCTAGATCCATCCATTTGCCTGCAAACCTCATGATGTCATTGTTTTTCTCTGCTGAGAAGTACTCCATTGTGTATATGTACCACATTTTCTTTATCCATTCTTCAGTTGAAGGGCATCTAGGTTGTTTCCAGGTTCTGGCTATTACAAACAATGCTGATATGAACATAGATGTGCAAATGTCCTTGTGGTATGATTGAGCATTCCTTGGGTATATGCCCAAGAGTGCTACAGCTGGGTCTTGGGGGAGATGGATTCCCAATTTTCTAAGGGAGCGCCCTATTGATTTCCAAAGTGGCTGTACAAGCTTGCATTCCCACCAGCAGTGGAAGAGAGTTCCCCTTGCTCCACATCCTCTCCAGCATAAGCTGTCTTCTGTGTTTTTGATCTTAGCCATTCTGACAGGGGTAAGGTGGTATCTCAGAATCGTTTTGATTTGCATTTCCCAGATAGGAATAGGCAGAGTGCTGGAGAGGTCCCCAGAAGTCCACAATGATACATCCTCTGTAGACTGCTGGCAATGGTCAAGAGAAAGCCTGATCTGACCTAGTCTGGTGATCAGATGGCCAAACACCCTAAAGGTTGTGCTGGAACTCTCACCTAATAACTGATGGAAGTGGATGCAGAGATCCTCAGCTAGGCCCCAGGTGGAGCTCCAGGAGTCCAATTATTGAGAAAGAGGAGGGACTGTAAGAGTGTGAATTGTTGAGATCAAGATTGGAGAGGCACAGGGACAAATAGCCAAACGAATGGAAGGATATGAATTATGAACCAAAGGCTGTGGAGCCCCCAGCCAGATCAGGCCCTCTAGATAAGTGGACAATTGAATAGCTTGAACTGTTTGGGAGGCATCCAGGCTGTGGGACTGGGACCTGTCCTTAGTGCATGAGCTGGCTGTTTGGAACCTTGGGCTTACACAGGGACACTTTGCTCAGCCTGGAAGGAGGGGACTGGACCTGCCTGTACTGAATCTTCCAGGTTTAAATGAATTCCCTGGGGCATCTTGGCCCTGCAGGAGATGGGAATGGAGGGGAAGGGATGGGGGGAAGTTGGGGCTGGGGGCGGGAGGGGGGAGGACAGGGAAACCCATGGCTGATGTATAAAATTTAAAACACATAATAATAAAGAAAAAAATTAAAAAAAAATCTTAATACAATAAATAAATAAGTATTGAAAAAAAGAGTTGTGCTCAAATACCGCCTTTTAGGTTAAACCAATCTACCCAGTCTCACAATAAGCACCATATCAAAGCTTTTCTCAGATGAAGTAATTTTCATCATACCTAAATTCCCATAGCATGTTTGTAACTTTTGTATGGGACATATGACATTGAAATATCAAGATAACTGTGAATTATCCTGAATGCCTACACACAAACACATACAAATGTGTGGGAATACACACATAACAAAACTACCCCAAGGCAATTATGTCCTAATAACCAACACTTTGTCTTTGTGGTAGGCAATTCTCAGTTCATGTCCGGTCTCTGGGCCTTACTAGTAATGTAACCTTGACAAAGGATTTAATATTACAGAATCCAGTAGATCTTTTTCAGCTCTAAATTCCTCTGAATTTATTGTGATGTATGTGGAAATAATGTATGTGAATCCCTACCATGAAGCCCACAGTGGTTCATTCCTGTAGAGATTTCCCTGTGAATTCTTTTTTCAATTACTTCTGGTTCTTTGTACCATCATCCCCACATTATGTGTTTTATATCAACAGGTTTATTTATAGCCTACAAATATATACAAGATTGCTGTTTAAATCATTTCAATGAGTGAAAGAAAAAATAAGGTTGATTCTTAATAATGCATGACCCCAGCCTGCAGAATTCTGTGAGTTCAAGAACAGTGAAATGTGGACAGAATGTGTGAGGGGTGTTTGAAGAGATGTTGGGAGAATGAAGTTGAATTTTCATAAGTGAGCAGAGCAGAAAGGATCACAGAAAGGGGACAAGGATAGTGCAGGCAACACACTTTGTTTTAGAAAGAGATTACAAGGCCTGGAGTAACTTTACATCTTTGGCTGTGATGTAGCTAAACAGAGCCAGCAACATATTATTTAACCAGAGAAGGACTCTACTATTCTATGCCCAGTGGAATAATTAAGCTGGGTGCAACACCAGTGCTCCTAGCCTACATGGTTTGTAGTGAAAATGTGAACCTAGCTAGGCAACAGTTTTGCTCTCCAATGCAGCAAAGCATCTCCATTGTAGTGAGGTTAAGATTATTGACCTTTACCTAGGATTGTAAGATCTCAACAAATATGAAGCCAAGTAAATGAAGTCTGGTACTGGATGGCCATCATTCAGTACTAGAAACTTTTAGGAATTACCAGCCTCTCTCTGTTCCCATGTTCCTCCTCAGCAGACTATATGAAACAATACATGTCTTACCTACCTCTGCTCAAGAGTATTATGTAGTGTTGAGGTGAAATTCACTTTGAGTAGTTAAAACTACTTGTACGTTTATTTAAAATGGTAGTTTGCAGCTGATTGTACTCTCTGTGCATCAGAAAATAGAAATAAAGTTTATTGGGATAGCACCATTCACTAGTATTTCTCAAAGGTTCTTAAGGCCAATGATAAGAAGGAAAAGTTTGATACTGAATCTGTCTCTAAGCTTGGATATTTAATTGTGGGAGTTTCTCTTGTGCCAAGTTTAGATCTCTTTGACACTATCACGGGCAAGAGCATTGTTAATATCCTATTATGGCGCATTAAAGAGGCTCATAATTCTTTAACATGTTTTTTTCATTGACACGTAGAACTATTGTCTGTCTCTCCCATTGAATCTGTGACTGTCTAAACCAAACAAATAAATTGATATAGATAATTTTTCCAGATGCAGCATTTTAGAAAACTTGCAGTTCCTGTCTCAGGCTCTCCACAGCCTTAATCTCTATGCAATAATTTACCTTGCTATAGATTTTATTTTTTTAAAAAAGGTCTGGATCCTAAATTGAAGAGTCACTCTGACTTTGTCTAACTCAGCCCAAACACCAAGAATGTGAATAAAACCATTGTAGTCTCTCTGGAGCAATGTGGTGCACAACTGAGCATAGTCAAGGGTCCCTGCCTACATCAGGTGGAAAAGGTAAGTTTTCCACCAATTACCAAATTCCTGACCTACAGAAAAAGCATGAGATATGAAAAAACACATCTAGGATTTGCTTAGATTTGCAGTTATTTTATGCAGTATGCTTTTATGATTAAGAGTAGGGCACAGGCATTCACACAGATTTGGGAAAATGGTGGACACAGTTAGGTCAACATTTTTGTAGAGTCTATAATTAATACCATGGGAATATGGATGAAAAGCTTAGTCATTCTCTACTAAGTGGGTTGAATCCTAAGGACTATTATTTAGAGCAGTGGTCCTCAACCTGTGGGTTGTAACCCCTTTGGGAGTCGCATATAAGATATATTGCCTGTCAGATATTTACATTATGATTCACAACAGTAGCAAAATTACAGTATGAAGTAGCAATGAAAATAATTTTATGGTTGGGGGTCACCACAACATGAGGAACTGTATTAAACTGTCACAACATTGGGAAGGTTGAGAACCACTGATTTAAAGTGACACAAAGAGGTAAAGGCATATAATTCCTAATTCAGCCTATGTTGGATTCTAATAACTTCCTATCACATTTAAGTAGATTATACAATAGCTTAAATGCTATCTCATGCCTCAGCATAATTTCATGCTTAAGATCCACTCCTAGATGAAGGCAGCTTCATAGTTATTTGGAAATATTCAATGGTGATTAGCTCCCATCTACACCACAACTTGCACCGTGGAAGCTGTATGAATCATTTTAGTTCATTAAACTTCAAAATGCCTCTCATGGCACGAAATTAAAAATATCACAAGAAATCATTTCATTCACTGTTGAGGTGTAGCCACCTCTTCGATTAGAACACAACAGCTGTTGAACAGCTGTAAAGGAATCTTGAACTCTCATTCCTGGCAGCTATGCTAAGGAGTAGAACATATCTGATTGAAATTGCAAAAGAAATTTGAGGAGACAGGGTGCAATTACCTGAATTGGAAGGCAGCCAGCTCACCAGGATTAAGTAGCAAGAAGCTCAAGCTGGAGAGCTTGCTTTCTGCATATTTCACCATTATTGGGGACACTCAGTGCCTTATGTGGACAATAAGAACTCATGTAAATCTGTGATCCTGAACCTATATTACACCTCCTCTCAATGGTCTTTCTAAGATGATGCAGAGATTGTCTTAAGGTTACTTGGAATGAAAGGCTCATGTGGACCTAAAACATGAACCAGGACAGACAAGGTAAAAGGACTCAATGCTGAATTTGTAAATTGCTCCTCCTGAAACAGTTCAAGGGCCTGGAAAACAGAGAAATATCACAAGGAGGGTTATGACACTTGTGTATTCTTCACTTACAACACATCATAAATATATTATGATATTTTAATAAGCCAGAAGTATACACAATGTGCAATATCTGGATTCAAGTTCTGACTGTTAAGGCTCACATTTTTATTTGAAGGTGCAAGAAAAGATTGAAGACAGTGGTCCTAATCTTGGCCCTCTCAGAGAACCTTCTTGTAGGATAATGGAATCACAACATTGGTAATATCTCTATCTTTTTGTATGGTGTAGTGGTTTAGAAAAGCAATGTCCCCACAGGTTCCAAAGTTTGGAAACTTGTTTTCTAATTGGTGGCACTGGAGATGGATTGGCAGTTCAGCCTTACTGGGGGAAGTATGTTCCTGGGATGGGTTTTATGAATCTGTAGCCTTGCCCTATATCCAACTTGCTTTCTCTGCTTTTTGCTTGCTGTTGAGTATATGATATTTGCTATCTACTCTGCATGCATACTTGCTGCTATGCCTCCCTGCTATGGTGGACTATTCTCTGGAACCATAAGCCCACATAAAGCTTGCCCTCCACAAATTGCCTTGGTCATGGTATTTTACCACAACAGAAAAGGAGCAAAAGTGTTGGCTATTACTTGCTGTTACAACTCACTCTGATTAAACTTCTATGAAACTCCAAAGAGCAGTTGCTGCTTTTATCTTTTTTGTTTTGCATCTAAATATCATGGTATTTATTAGAATGTCTAATAGCTGTGGGTTTTATGTTTATTAAAATGTGATGTGTAGTTACAGAAGTTGAAAGGTGCTGAATTGCCTGCCTTTAGTACAGTGAAACACTAGCTTTGTGAAAGCATGTTTAATTGACACCACTAGCAGACATTAGTGGCAAGAATAAATTTACCTAGACAGAATACATTACTTCATATATGTGAGCATAAACATGTACATGTGTGTTTGTGTGTACAGAGGCACACTTGTGTGTTCTTGTACTTTTGTTTTAGTATGAAAAAGATTGCAGGGACCCTATGTCAACAGAGTATTGGACTATGGAGTTCTGTACTTGATTTCTTTTATGAAAGGACTTGCACTAAGTGCTGAGGTTAGAGGGTCATTGTACTTAGTAAAGTTTAATCATGTGCTACAGTGTTGTAATGAAATGAGGAAATTCCTTACACAAAAGTCACACAGTGTTTCCTTGCATAGTCTATAAGCTGTTTAGTCCTTTTTCCAAAGTGTGGTTTCTGGACTTGCAGCATCAGTAACACAGAAGAGTTCAGAATCGCCTGCTGCATCAGAATCAGCATTCTTACAAACTTTTCAAGTTGGATGTGCTCAATTTTGATAATTAAATTTTTAAGGAGACCTACACCCATATAAATCTTCTGTTTTCATTAATACAGCACCTGTCAGCTTTGCTTTAGCACATTTAAAATATCATAAAGTAAAGAAAACTTAACACATACTTGTCTTTCCATGATCTTCAGCCTCTGTACTTCAGATTTCCAGTAACTTTGAATATTGTATGTTTTCCAAGCAAATATTGATATTAAGCTTATTTTCTTATTTAATATTTTTCTGATCCATCAGGGTCATATATAAGGGCTACATTAAACTGTACATAGTTGCTTTGAGAACCACAGACTCAATTAATTAAAGATCCTTTAATTTCTGTCTTCAATTTCTCAACCATAAGAATTATTTCCCTTACGCTTAAGGATTTACATGTTTGTGATAAATGATCATGTTATGTAGGCCTATAGTGAGCTGTAATTTTACATAAATTTATTTTGGTTAGGTTAATAATATCCATTTATATCTCAGTTTATAATGTATTCTTTACTTGTGAGTAATAAAATTGCATTTTGTTCACAAAATGACTGCAATTTTGTTTTGCTACTGAATCATATCAGCATCATTATTCAAAATTAGTGAGGCTTTACCACATATGTCATGATTACAGACATTAGCCAGAAGGGTGTGTATACTATCAACACTGAATATGAGATGTGGAGTTTGTTTAGAGATCAAACTGTCCAGAGGTGTGTGGAGCATGTCTCTTCAATATTCTGAGCAATTTTAGGAGTCACCAGCATGGGATTTAGGTTTAGAATTGTATCTACTTTGGAATCTTCTTTCCCCTTCCTTCCTTCCTTCCTTCCTTCCTTCCTTCCTTCCTTCCTTCCTTCTTTCTTTCTTTCTGTTTTCTTTCTTTCTTTTCCTTCCTTCCATCCTTCCTTCCTCTCTCTCTCTTTTTCTTTTATTCTTCTCTCATTTAATATATCCTGACCTCAGTTCCTCTTCCTTCCACTCCTCCAAGTGCCCCTCCCCACCAGATTTATTGCTCCTCCATTTCCCTTCAGAAAAGATGAGGCCTCCCAGGGATCCCAAAGGAAGACAGCGTAGGAAGACGAAATAAAACTGGGCACAAACCTTTGTATCTAGCTGGACAAGCCAACCCAGTGGGAGCAAAAGGGTCCCAAGAGCATACAAAATGAAAAAACAAACAAACAAATAATACCCCCCAAACAAAAGAAAACAACAACAACAAAATCCTGAACAACTCTCTACTGAATGACTACTTGGTCAAGACAGAAATAAAAAAAGAAATTAAGACTTCCTAGAATTCAATGAAAATGAATGCACAACCCAAACTTATGGGATACAATGAAAGCAATGCTAAGAGGAAAGTTAATAGCACTAAGTGCCTAAAATAAAAAAAAAAAATGAAGAGAACTCATACTGGCAACTTAACAGCACATCTGAAACCTGGAAGCTCTAGAACAAAAAGAAGCAAGCACATGCAAGAGGAGCAGATGGCTGGAAATAAACTTGTAGTTGGAATCTTAAAAGTTCTTATTAATATCAAACCTGAGGCCAGGTATTGGGGTGAACACTGGAAGATCAGAGAAGCAGAACAAGCTACAGCTACCTCACCTCGCCAGTTCCTCAGCTGGTCTTGTTTCCTCAGACTGCAAGCTTCTGAGTCCTCATCTGAATGGGTCTCAGCTGAACTGTGTTGCCCCAAAGCCTTAAAGCTTAACCAGCCAAATGCTGCTAGTCTCTGGTCTTCACGCCTTATAAAATCTTTCTACTTTCTACTGTCACTCCCTGGGGATTAAAAGCTAGATTTCTGAGATTAAAGGCGAGTGTCACCTTGCCTGGCTGTTTCTAATGTGGCCTTGAACTCAGAGACCCAGAGGTATTTCTGTCTCTGAAATGCTAGGATTAAAGGCGTGTGCTACCACTGCCTATCCTCATGTTTAATATTGTGGCTGTCTTGTTCTCTGACCCCAGATAAGTTTATTTCAGGGAACACACAATATTTTGGGGAACACAATATCACCACATAAGCTGAGTGCTGAAATCAATAAAATAGAAACAACGACAATAATACAAAGAATCAATGAAATAAAGAGTTGGTTATTTGAGAAAATCAACAAGATAGACAAACCCTTATCCAAACTAAAAAACATGGAGAGAATATACAAATTAAAAATAAGAAATGAAAAGGGAGACCTAACCACAGACATGAAGGAAATCCAAAGAATCATCAGGTCATATTTTAAAAATCCCATACTCCACGAAATTGGAAAATCTACAAGAAATGGATAATTTTCTCAATAGATACCACTTACCAAAGTTAAATCAAGGTCAGATAAACAACTTAAATATACCTATAACCCCCAAAGAAATAGAAGCAGTCGTTAAAAATCTCCCAACCAAAAACAGCTCAGAGGCAGATGTTTTTAGTGCAGAATTATACCAGCCTTTCAAAGAAGAGTTAAAGCCAATACTCCTCAAATTGTTCCACACAATGCAGCCCTCTTTTCATCAATTCTTTACACTCATCCTTACTTGCTTCTCCTTCTGCTCTTTTGTGTTCTCTCCTGCTCATGTCTTGTTTGCCACTAGATCCTTTCATTGCTCTTACTATATTTGATCATTCCTTTCTCTGTAGTTGCATTACCCAGATGTCTGGGGCCTCTGTTTGCCTGCTGAATGCTGCCAGTAGATGGCACAGCAGGAGGGTGGCAGGCATAAGTCAAGGGAGGAAGCCAGGATGTTTTTTCTTAGTTCTATGCCTTGACTGATGTTTCAGGCAGGGGTGAATTTCCATAGCGCTTGTAACTAGTGTTTTGAAGCAAAGCTGCACTTTTCTACCTTTGTCTGAGTAATTCCAGGTCAGGGATAGAACAACATGGATTTCCTGCTTGCCTCTTCCCCTCATCTCTAGGACTATTAATATCTCTGGTATGGCTAAAATCCTAGTGGTCCACTATTCAATTTAGTTTCTTATTTTTTTTTCCATATGGTTCATCATCAAAATGTGTGTGTGTGTGTGTGTGTGTGTGTGTGTGTGTGTGTGTGTGTGTTCTTGCTGGGGTCAGAGGATAGCTAAAGTGTAATTCTTCAGTTGCTATCCACCTTATTTCATTGAGTTAGGACCTCTAACTGTAACCTGTGGCTCAGCCATTAGCTTACTTTGCCTGGCCAATGAATCCCAGTGCTCATTGTCTATATACCCCCAGCTCTGAGATTACAAGCAAGCACTAATATGTCCAGCTCTGTACAGGAGTGCTAGGAATCAAACTCTGCTCTCATGCTTAAATAGCAAGCACCTTTATCAATTAAAGTATCTCCCCTTACAACTCTTCCTCCTCTAACTTTCTTAGCAAATTTCTCAATATATAGAGTGACATCTTGCTGTGAGATGTTTTTATACACTGGTTTAATAAAACACTGATTGGCCAGTAGCCAGGCAGGAAGTTTAGGTGGGATAAGAAGACAAGGAGAATTCTGGGAAGAGGAAGGCTGAGTGAGGATATTCCAGCCAGTACTCCAGGGAGCAGAATGTAATGACACACAGGTAAAGCCCATGGAAAATGTGGTGACATATAGATTAACAGAAATGGGTTGAATTTAAATGTAAGTGCTAGCCAATCAGTCTTTTTTTTTGAGATGGCTCTATTTTTAAAAATTATATTTGTGTTTTAGTTTTTTAATTTTATAATTTAATTAAATTTTACATATCAGCAATGGGTTCCCCTCAACACCACCCCCCAACATTCCCCCGGCCCACATCCCAATCCCAACTCCTCCAGGGCAAAGACTTCCCTGGGGATTCAGCTCAACCTGGTAGATTCAGTATAGGCAAGTCCAGTCCCCTCCTCCCAGGCTGAGAAAAGTGTCCCTGCATAAGTCCCAGGTTCCAAAGAGCCAGCTCATGCAATAAGGACAGGTCTGGGTCCCACTGCCTGGGTGCCTCCCAAAGAGTTCAAGCTAATCAACTGTCTCACTTATCCAGAGGGCCTGATCCAGCTGGGGGCTCCACAGCTTTTGGTTCATAGTTCATGTGTTTCCATTAGTTTGGCTATTTGTCCCTGTGCTTTTCCAATCTTAGTCTCAACAATTCTCGCTCATACAATCCCTCCTCTTTCTCGCCAATTGCACTCCTGGAGCTATACCTGGGAACTGGCCGAGGATCTCTGCATCCTCTTCCCTCAGACATTGGATGAGATTTCTAGCATGACCGTTAGGGAGTTTGGCCATCTGATCACCAGACTAGGTCAGTTCAGGCTTTGTCTCAACCATTGCCAGTAGTCTACAGTGGAGGTATCTTTGTGGATTTCTGGGGACCTCTCCAGCACTTTGCTTCTTCCTGTTCTCATGTGGTCATCATTTATCATGGTCTGTTATTCCTTGTTCTCCCTTTCTGCTCTTGATACAGCTGGGATCTGCTGCTCCCCTAAGCTCTCTTTCCCTTGAACCTTGCCCTTCACTACATGCATTCATGTCCAGGTTGTTCATATAGATCTCATCCATTTCTCTGATATTGGGTGATACCTGTGTCTTTCTTAGTGTCCTGTTTTCCAGGTAGCTTCCCTGAAGTTGTGAGTTTTACATCTAGTATCCTCCTATGAGTGAGTACATACCACGTTTATCTTTGTGAGTCTGGGTTACTTCACTCAGGATGATTTTTTGTAGATCCATCCATTTGCCTGCAAACCTCATGATGTCATTGATTCTCTGCTTAGTAGTGCTCCACTGTGTATATGTACCATATTTTCTTATCCATTCTTCAGTGGAAGGGCATCTAGGTTGTTTCCAGGTTCTGGCTATTACAAACAATGCTGACATGAACATAGATGTGCAAATGTCCTTGTGGTATGATTGAGCATTCCTTGGGTATATGCCCAAGAGTAGTATAGCTAGGTCTTGGGGGAGATGGATTCCCAATTTCCTAAGAAAGGACCATATTGATTTCTAAAGTGGCTGTACAAATTTGCATTCCCACCAGCAATGGAGGAGTGTTCTCCTTGCTCCACATCCTCTTCAGCATAAGCTGTCTTCTGTGTTTTTGATCTTAGCCATTCTGATGGGTGTATGGTCATATCTCAGAGTCATTTTGATTTGCATTTCCTGGATAATTGGGGATGTTGAGCAATTCCTTAAATGTCTTTCAGCCGTTTGAGCTTCCTCAGTGGAGAATTCCTTGTTTAGTTCTATAGCCCATTTCTTAATTGGACTGTTGTGCATTTTGATGTCTAATTTCTTGAGTTCTTTTTATATTCTGGATATCAGCCCTCTGTCAGAGGTGGGGTTGGTGAAGACCTTTGCCCAATCTGTAGGCTGTTGCTTTGTCTTGTTGACTGTGTCCTTTGCTCTACAAAAGCTTCTCAGTTTCAATAGGTCCCATTGATTGATTGATTCTCTCAGTGTCTGTGCTACTGGTGTTATATTTAGGAAATGATCTTCTGTGCCAATATGTTCAAGACTACTTCCTACTTTCTCTTCTATCAGGTTCAGCGTAGCTGGATTTATGTTGAGGTCTTTGATCCACTTGCACTTAAGTTTTGTGCACGGTGACTGATATGGATCTATTTGCACCCTTCTACATGTTGACATCCAGTTATGCCAGCACCATCTATTGAAGATGCTTTCTTTTTTCCATTGTACATTTTTGGCTTCTTTGTCAAAAATTATATGTTCATAGGTGTGCGGGTTAATGTCAGGGTCTTCAATTCGATTCCATTGGTCCACAAGTCAGTTTTTATGCCAGTACTAAGCTGTTTTTATTACTGTAGCTCTATAGTAGAGCTAGAGTTTGGGGATAGTGATGCCTCCAGAGGTTGTTTTATTGTACAGGATTCTTTTGGGTATCCTGGGTTTTTTGTTTTTCCATATGAAGTTGAGTATTATTCTTTCCAGGTCTGTGAAGAATTGTGTTGGTAATTTGATGGGGATTGCATTGAATCTGTAGATTGCTTTTGGTAAGATTGCCATTTTTACTATGTTAATACTGCCTATTCATGAGCATGGGAGATCTTTCCATTTTCTGACATCTTCTTCAATTTCTTTTTTCAGGGACTTAAAGTTCTTGTCATATAGGTCCTTCACTTGCTTAGTTAGAGTTACCCCAAAATATTTTATATCATTTGTGGCCATTATAAAGGGTAATGTATCTCTGATTTTCTCCTCAGTCTGTTTGTCTATTGGATATAGGAGGGCTACTGATTTTTTTTTTTTTTTTGAGTTGATCTTGTATCCTGCTATATTGCTGAAGGTTTTTATAAGCTGTACCTGTTCCTTGGTTGAATTTTGGGGGTCACTCATGTATACGATCATGTCATCTGCAAATAGGGAAAGCTTGATTTCTTCCTTTCCAATTTGTATCCCCTTAATCTCCTTATGTTGTCTTATTGCTCTGGCTAGAACTTCAAGTACTATATTGAATAATTATGGGGAGCGTGGACAGCCTTGCCTTGTTCCTGATTTTAGTAGAATTGCTTTGGGTTTCTCTTCATTTAATTTGATGTTGGGTGTTGACTTGCTGTAAATTGCCTTTATTATGTTTAGGTATGTCCCCTGTATTCCTGATCGCTCCAAGACCTTTATAATGAAGGGGTGTTGGATTTTGTCATATACCTTTTCAGCATCTAGTGAGATGATCATGTTTTTTTTTTCTTTTAGTTTTTTTTTTTTATATGGTGTATTACATTGACAGACTTTTGTATGTTGAACCACACTTGCATCCCTGGCATGAAGCCTATTTGATCATGGTGGATAATTGTTTTGATGTGTACTTGGAGTCTGTTTGCCAGTATTTTATTGAGTTAATTTGCATCAATGTTCATGAGGGTGATAGGTCTGGAGTTCTCTTTCTTTGTAATTGTAGCCTCATAGAAGGAGTTTGGTAATGTTCCTTCTGCTTCTATTGTGTGGAACAATTTAAAAAGAATTGATATTAACTCTTCTTTGAAGATCTGGTAGAATTCTGTGTTGCAACCATCTGGTCCTGGGCATTTTTTGGTTGGGAAACTTTTAATGACTGATTCTATTTCCTTAGGGATTATTAGATTATTTAAATGGTTTATCTGGTCTTGATTTAGCTTAGGTTTGTAGTACCTATCCAGAAAATTATCCATTTCTTTTAGATTTTTCCAGTTTTGTGGACTAGAGTTTTTTGAAGTATTACCTGATTATTCTCTGGATTTCCTCATTGTCTGTTGTTATATCCCCCTTTTCATTTCTGATTTTGTTAATTTGGATGCTCTCTCTCTGTCTTTTGGTTAGTTTGGATAAGGGCTTGTCTATGTTGTTGATTTTCTCAAAGAACCAAATCTTTGTTTTATTAATTTTTTGTATTATTCTCTTTGTTTCTATTTTATTGATTTCAGCTCTCAATCTGATAATTTCCTGGTGTCTATTCTTCCTGGGAGACTTTGCTTCTTGTTCTAGAGCTTTCAGGTGTGCTGTTGGGTCACTAGTGTGAGATTTCTCCAACTTCTTTATGTGGGCATTTATTGCTATGAATTTCCCTCTTAGCACTGCTTTCATAGTGTCCCATAAATTTGGGTATGTGGTGTATTCATTTTGATTGATCTCTAGGAAGTCTTTAATTTCTTTCTTCATTTCTTCCTTAACCCATTGGTGATTCAGTTGAGCATTATTCAGTTTCCATGAGATTGTAGGCTTTCTGTAGTTTTTGTTGTTGTTGAAATCTAACTTTAAACCATGGTGTTCTGATAGAATGCAGGAGGTTATTTCAATTGTTTTGTATTTGTTGACATTTGCATTGTGGCCAAGTGTATGGTTGATTTTAGAGAAGGTTCCATGGGGTGCTGAGAAGAAGGTATATTCTTTTTTGTTAGGATGGAATGTTCTGTAGACATTGATAAAGTCCATTTGAGTCATAATATCAGTTAAGTCTTATATTAAGTTTCAATTTGTCAGATCTGTTTTTTGTTGTTGTTGTTTTTTTTTTTTTGGTTTGGTTGGTTTTTTTTTTTTTTTTTTTTTGAGATGAGGATGGAATCCAGGGCCTTTTGCCTGCTAGGCAAGCACTCTACCACTGAGCTGAATCCCCAACCTGTCCAGTGGTGAAAGAGGGGTGTATAAGCCTCTGTGTGTTTACTTGGCTCTGAGCAGCTGTGGACTGAGTGGGACACAAGAAAACTTTTGGCTAATAATGGCACCCAATCTGGGGCAAGAGTTTCCATCTAAAATCTGAGAGATCTTAAGAAGAGATTATAAATGTAGCCAAGAGCACCTTCCTAGTTCATGTCATTCATGGCAGGCATAGGTACAATGATGTGTCCCCTGGCTATAGTGGGTTTGTGGCATGCTGACTGGAGCTATAGCATGGCAAATTTCCACCGAATTAGACAGTGGTTTCTGCAAGCCATGCAACACAGTGTATGATGAATATAGCTTTTACTATAAACAACAACAACAACAAGGTTTCTGGACTACACGCTGCTTCATGGTGACATAGACCCACTGCTCCCAGTTTCAGTGGAGAACATGGATCCTAGAGTTGGCAGGATAAGTGTGACTCTCCTGGGAACCCCAACCATGTTGAAAAGCTGAGGTGGGTGGGGTCACAGCAATGCAGTTTAAAATCTCTCCTGGTCAGAGAATGATTACAGATTCACAGAAGACAAATTCAGATGAAATAAAACTCTAAACTTTTGACAATATGTGTGAAAATATACATAGGCTTAAATGAGAGAAAAAATGTAGACAGTTTTATAAAAACCAAAAAAGTCTTTTAAAAAAGGTAAAAATAAAATAAAAAATAATCCACGTAAAGATAGATTTCACACAGAGAGTCTAGATTATATTGTCATTGGGATTTTTAACTACAGAAAAACATTTTGATTATAGAATCTGCTGAATTAAATCAATACATATTTTTTTAAAGATATCTAGATTTCAAAATCTATGTCTAAGGATTTGTTGCTTTGAAAAAGAGGTTCTGCTTTTATTTCCATAGAAGGTAAGAACCTATGGATTGCTTCTAGGCTACCATGGTTTGACAAGCCAAGACCTTGTAAAAGGTCTTCAATGACACCATGGCCCAGATGATCCAACATCCAGAAGAGTTTCAAAGCCACTGGCTCAGACAATTCAGCCTCATAGACTATTTAAGTCAGGACTTGACCATAATTCTTAATTTTCTCAGGATCCCCTTAAGAATACAGTGCCCTCTATAAACCTGAAGTAGCCTAGAACACTACATTCATATTTCCAAAAAATAGATTATTGATATTTGCCTTTGTTTAGGTTGTTGGTTGCAAATTGTTATTGATCATAGTCAAGATCTTTCTAAAAAAGGGGGAGATATGATATGGAAAATTAAGATATAATTATGATAGGATAAAAGGATGGATTGTTGAACTTACTTCTAAAGAGCAACTTGTTTAAAATATTTTTCTGTGGTATAGATTTTAGTTTATTGATACAAATTTAAAGTAAATTTTGTTATACTTTATATTTCTACTCTTATTTAAGATATTATGTTTGTGAAGCTCATTTAAAATGCAATGGATAATTAAAAATACAGATTAATAGTCTTCTATGATAGTCAAACTTATAGTCATTTTAAGCTTTCTAGATATACATAGATAAAATTCAATTAGGTATACATAGATATAATTCAATTAGGTAGATAATCTTCAAACACTTCAAAGAACTACAGAATATGGTATTTAAAATGTTTTAAAAATTTAGACTTTCTGAACAATGAGACATGTCTGCTCCTGGCAGCACTGATTCACTTCAGAGGGAAAGATGGACATCAAAGACACTCCATATGGAGTTTAATCTTCTCCTTGGCAAAAATAGCCATTTGAACAAGAAAGTGTTCTTGCCTGGACTACTTGACAAAATGTTGGTATCAACTGGACATATAGGATCCACAGGGAGGTAACTACTGAACTTTGCAAGACAAAATGGTTCTTCAGGTTCCTGCTTCACAGATTAAACTGCCAGACAATCTACAGGACACAGAGAGAAATGACTGAGAGACTCTAGGCCTATGAGCTAAAAATGGATGCCCCCAACATTGCAGACAAACTTTGGATGACTGTCCAGGCAGGCAGCTGTCTCTGTCATTCTAGATTTTTGGAACTTACTTACAATTCTCTTCCTGTTTACTGAGATAATATTGTATCCTTCTGAGGTCTTTGATGTAGTTGAAGACTAGATAGTTATAATTATGGTTTTCATAGGAGATAAGGTAGATATGAAGCCTTGGACTCACAAATATAGAATAGATAGGATATCTTCTTTGACTTTTGCCAAATACAAGTAGACTAAATATTATAACTATAATTCTTACTTGATAACTGTTTTGTTATATGTAATTTTACTATATTAAAGTTAAAACCTTTTTCTTAAATAAACAGAAAATGGGAAATGCTGTGGGATAATGCTTTTGTACACTGGTTTAATAAAATGCTGATTGGCCAGTAGCCAGACAGGAAGTATAGGATGAATAAGCAGACAAGGAGAATTCTGGGAAGAGGAAGGCTGAGTGATGATACACCAGCTCATCGTCCAGGGAGCAGTATGTAATGGCACACAGGTAAAGCCATGGAAAATGTGGTGACATATAGATTAACAGAAATGGGCTGAATTTAAGTGTAAGTGCTAGTCAATAGTAAACCTGAGCTAATGGCCAAGCAGTTTTAATTAATATAAGCCTCCGTGTATTTAAATGGGTCTGAATGGTTATGCACCTGGTGGGACACAAGAAAATTTCTGGCTACAACTTCTGTTTTCATGGAAGGGTCCTATTGTATGCAGTATCACAAACTCTGTTTATGATTATAGATTTTACTCTGATAGCTTTCTCTCAAGCTTCCATCTTACTATAGGTAAAACTTTAGAGCACGTGCAAGTGTTGTCAGTCATACCTTTGCTAAAGAGTGTCATTGATATGAAGGTGTATGTGATGACAATGATCCGGACCTTCCAGAAACCTTACTACAGAAAAACTGGGCAGTAAATAAAAGACAGAATGCCAGGGCACCAAGGGAAGGCAAATATTTTACCACTTTAAAGGAAAAGGAAGAAGGGTTGAGGCAGAGGGAGAGAAAGTTCATTCTGAGGATAGATCAGTGAGACAAATTTTAAAGTGCACTGCACATTCACATGACTGGACTGGAAGTCTGATATTGGTGAAATTATTTAGGCCACTCCACGTAGTTAAAAGGGAGGTTTATTTTGTGGGGTAACTTACAATGAAGGGTAGGTTGCAGGGTCTGGCAAAGGTATAGTGCAGTCTGGCGGTGTTCTCTGGAGAACTCTGCTTGGTCTCCCTCCAGCGTCCAGGTCCCGGAACCAAGCCCACGACCTCCTCTCGATCCTCCTTCTTCTGTTTTCTTCTCTGCCCCGCCTTGTGGGCATGACCATTACCGAAGCCTCAATGGGGGTTGGAACCAATGCTGGGATGGCTACCCACTACAGTCTGAACTTCTGTAAGTCCTTGAATGTTCCCTGCTGTTGATACTGCCAATATATGGATCACACTTGAGGGCTCTTAGATAATTTGAGTTTCTGGATTCTTTTGGGTCATGAGAATCACCTGGTTTATTTTCATACACTGTATGTATCTTCCCTGGGGACTGTGGTTTTGTTGATCTTGTTATTATCTTAAAAAATGCTATCATGGGGGTTGGAGATTTAGCTCAGTGGTAGAGTGCTTGCCTAGCAAGTTCAAGGTCCTGGGTTCGAGCGTCAGCTCCAAAAAAAAATGCTATTATGCAGTAAGTCTGGGAAATACTACCTGAATTATCTTCGTGGCATTTCAATGAGTTCCCCATGGAGTTGTACATTAACATTCACTGAAATGATTTGTGGTGAGTTTTTACTTTTCATTTTCCTTATCCATCTCTTTCCACCCCTTTTTGTCTTCCACAGAAAGTAGAGATTTTTGTTATATTAAATTTCTCACTTGTATTTTTTAAAACCAAGGATATTACCCTGTGAACATGAATCCACTTCATCACTTGGTTAATAAGTAATGTGGTAAACTGATGAGTTCACTGGCACAATCTTAAGAAACACACATCCATCCTCATTGTGAGTACTGAGAATTTGAGGTAACAGGACTAATGGCCTCTGGGGGCTTACACAAGTAGAAGTCACAAAGTTGAAATTCTACCTAAAATAGAATCTGGTCTTAGTCCTGGATGCCAACTTTCTGGTTATACCAGCTCGCTTGTGTTTGGAAAGCATGGCACCACTGTGCTTCTGCTCTTTCCTCTCTATAATGCTTCTGCTTGTGACAGGTCTCCATCTCCCACCAGGACCTGATGCTCTAGTCTTGCACCATTCTCTTTCAGGCCTTCTAACACTGAAAACCAGCTCTACCACTGAAAATATACAGCAGCAAGTTCAGAATTACAAAGCCCAGGATCAGTGGTCTTCATAAATATCCAGATTCCTTTGTTTGGAGAAATATCCAAAAGATGATGCACTGAGGAATCTGATTGTGTATCCTATAGCAAAGGGGTACAATGAATTCTCTTAACTTTTCCAATTAAAGCCATATTTTATATCTTTTTCATAAGATCCTGTAGAAGAGACAGTGAGGCAGAAAATTAGCCTTCCTTGGTGTTTTAGTCATGGGTTTCAGTGGTGTGTGTGTGTGTGTGTGTGTGTGTGTATGTGTTATACAATTCCATAGGGATTGTTGGTTTATTTACCAAATATACTTAGAGTATATTGGTACTAGGCAGAGTCCTGGAGATGTAAAGCTGAGCAAAAGTTGACACAGATGTTGTTGTCCCTATGGAGCATCTGATTTAATGAAAGAGATGATTTTAATTAAATAATCATAGCTATGAATGTATGATCAGAATGTATGCAATTAGTGATCAGAGCTGT
Organism: Onychomys torridus; assembly: GCF_903995425.1. NCBI lineage: Eukaryota > Metazoa > Chordata > Mammalia > Rodentia > Cricetidae > Onychomys > Onychomys torridus. The sequence continues at coordinate 167,529,466 of NC_050443.1, forward strand.
GAAGAACAGGAACATGGAAAAAGTAACAGATTTGTAGCATGATCAGTGGCCTGGCTGGGTAAACTAATTTCTTCTTTGGTGGAGTCATAATATTCATAAACTTAAAATCAGCTAATATTATTTAGTACTTGGTATATGCAAGCAGGTTTCAGTGAGCCCTGGGTATACCTCACTCTACTACATCAGCACAGAAGTCACATCAGTTCTGTGAAAGAGATGCCATCATGAAATGTTAGTTTCTTCATTTGTAAATTGTGAACAGCATATGTCTTATGTCCTGTCTGCCATGATTTGACTCTGACTCATTCCCAGAAGACTCTGTTTTGAATGATTGTTCACTAGTTGATAATGCTCTCTGGGGGCAATGTGGAGTCTTTAGGATATGGCCTTTGCTGGCAGAAGTCGCTCACTCAGGCAGTCCTCTGCAGGTTACACCTGGACATTGGTCATGTTCATGTTCTGCCTATTTCTTGAGATGCTGTGATGCAAGCATACTTTGTGACATATTTCCACAGCCTTGAGCTACACACTGCCTCCCTACCTTGATGGATTAAATCCTACAAAACCATGAACCAAAAGAAATCTTACTCCCTTAAGTTGTTTCTGCCAAGTATCCTGACATAGTCACATCAAAGATGTCACAGTGATCCCAACTGCACTGCCTAGGGTCATTCAATTAGTGAACAGTGGGTGCTGAATAATAATAATAATAATAATAATAATAATAATAATAATAATAATGATGCAAGTATATCTGACTCAAGTTCTAAAGTTTATAAAAACTGTGGTTCACTGCCCCCAAGAGAACATGTAGATGAGGTGGATAGAGTTCATAGCAAGTTTCCTCTTGTCATAGTTGGGTCTGTAGTAGAGAAATTATGGCAATGTGTGAAAACAGATAGAGGATTGTTCAACAGAGAAATGTAGAGAAAGTGTCTGGTGTATGACCCATGCCTCTATTAGTGAAATTATTATGGAATGGCTACCCACTACATGCCTCTGTTCTCATTTTGTGAAAAATATTTTTTCAGAAGCCTTGGGTGAATGTGGAAGGGGTAACTCCTTCACATTGTGGATAAACGATGTAATGGGACAGCTAACACATGGAAGAAACAATCATTTTACAAAATATTCAGTAAATAAAAAGAAGTTCTGAATTGAATAAAATGAAATTCAATGTAAACAAAATTGAAATCTTTCTTGTTAAGTTCAGGACACGAACTACACAAATATAGAAATGGGAAGATAAAATTCAACATTTTATTTCAGAATTTTTGTCTGTAGGAATCTCAAAATGAGGTAGCATGTATAAGGTGACAATGTCAAAACCTTAATGATTTCTGTGCTTCACTGTGACATAAGTAGAATTCTGATGAGAAAAAGAAAACAATTCAGGTACCCTCTCCACAATTGCTTGGAGTCTTAGCTTGGGGTTATCCTTGTGGATTCCTGGGAATTTTCCTAGCACCAGGTTTCTCCTTAATCCCATAATGGTTTCCTCCATCAAGATATCTCTTTCCTTGCTCTCCCTCTTTGTCCTTCCCTCAACTTGATCATAGTGGAGAGGATGCCTGGAACTGGCATTCTCCTGTAGTCAGATTAGCGACTACCCTAACTGTCATAGAATCTTTATCCAGCAACTGATGGAAGCAGATGCAGAGATAAACAGCTAAGCACTGGGTAGAGCTCTTGAAGTCCAATCAAAGAGAGAGAGGAGGGATTATATGAGTCAAGATCATGATGGGAAAACCCACAGAGACAGCTGACCCTCACTGACTCTGGACTGACAGCTGGGGAACCTGCACAGGACTGAATGTGGGTGACAGTAGTGTGACTTGGGCAGTTTGTAGGTAGGGCCACTGACAGTGGGACCAGGATTTATCCCTAGTTCATGAACTGTCCTTTTGGAGCCCATTCACTATGGAAGGGATACCTTTCTCAGCCTTGATACAGGGGAGAGGGGCTTGGTCCTGGATTAACTTGATATGCCAGACTTTGTTGACTCCCCTTGGGGGCCTTACCCTCTTTAAGGAGTGGAAAGGGTTAGGTTGGGGTGAAGGAAGGGTTGCCAGGAGGAGGAAAGGGAGGGGAAACTGCTTGGTATTGCTGTGGGATGTTCTCTATGTCAAATGTGTTGCTCTGATTGGTTAATAAATAAAACACTGATTGGCCAGTAGCCAGGCAGGAAGTATAAGTGGGACAAGCAGAGAAGAGAATTCTGGGAAGTGGAAGGCTGAGGCAGAGAGACACTCGCAGCTGCTGCCATGACAAGTGAGATGTAAGGTACTGGTAAGCCACAAGCCATGTGGAAAAGTGTAGATTAATAGAAATGGGTTAATTTAAGATAGAAGAAGTAGATAACAAGAAGCCTGCCACAGCCATACAGTTTGTAAGCAATATAAGTCTATGCATTTTTACTTGGTTGGGTCTGAGTGGCTGTGGGACTGGCAGGTGAGAGAGATTTGTCCTGTGAGCCAGGCAGGACCAGAAAATCTCCAGCTACATGGTATGTAAAATGAAAAAAAAAAAAAGCTTTTGAATTAAAAAAAAAAAAAGAAAACAAAGGTGGTAATGCATAGTATCTTCTTAGATGAGCTGCCTGGCCATGGGAAAAGGTCTCAATATTTAATACTCCCACTCCTTCCCCACATCATGTCATGAAGCCTTTTTTCAATCTGGTAGCATTAAGAGATTGGTCAAGGATTGTAGGCCAAGGGACCAACTCCCTTATGAAAAAGGCTAGAGGGAGCCCCTTAGTTTCTTCTGGCACATAAAGAAGGTTCATCAATGGCACTGTTACAAATAACATCTCCTTTCTAGCTACTGGGTCTTCTGCCTTGATTTTGGGTTTGCCAGTTTTCAGGAACTTTAAACATTGTATATTTGTTTCTTTGTTTATATGGTTGGTCGTATTTTACAAATTTATTTGGTGCAAGGCATTTTGCTATAGCCCACTAAGCAGGCTAAGGAGTAGTGTGAAGCACAATCCTAATTAGTCTTAACAAAAACCTGGACTCAGATATTAGGGTGAAAGCTGAAAGATCAGAGATGCAGAGCAGCATCCACTAGAAACTTCTTACTTCTATGAATCCTAAGACCGAATAGGGGGCCACAGATCCTGTCTCCACTCACCTTGTATTTCTGTCTCTACCTCCCTAGTGCTGGGTTTAAAGGCATGCACCACCACCACCCAGCTCTGTTTGTCTTTTAGACTGATTTAATCTCCTGTAGCCTGGGGTGGCCTTGAACTCCTGATCTCCCTATTTCCTCCTCCCAAGTGCTAGGATTAAAATTGTTTAGAAAAGGGAAGCCATAGAAGGAGGAAGATTGGGGAGACTTTTAGATGATGAACACTGAAATATGAGATGAAAAATAAAACTAGTCTATTTAGTTTAAACAACATACACCACAGGATGGGTAATGAGCTTGTTGTATGTGTACAAGGGGGATGGCAAAATATTAGGATAGGCTTTTAGGATGTTGAATGATACCACTGAGTTCAACAGGAATTCAGGAGAGAAAAGTCACCTCAAAACAATTGTACCCATTTTGCAAATGAAAAAACTGTTCTAAAAAGCTGAAAGAACTTAGTCTGAGTCAACAGCTCTTTGAAAACTTAAAAAAAAAAGGAAGTGTATAGAAATGGAGAAGTTTTAGGGAATGATTCAAAAACCAGATCAGAGACCAATCCAAATAGGAATTCAGCAACAAAGAATGTCACAAATGAATTGATCTTACCACATACAAAGCCTCTATCACATGTATTTTAATATCTCTAGCAATATATATATTTTCATTGTAAAAGTTAAAAGGGGTTAGTTCAATGATTTACTGGTACACAGCAGAACTAGAACGCAGCCATGTAGAATAGACTCAAGAACTGTTGTTGGCTCTGAAGTATAGGACAGGGGAAAACCTAGGAGTTAAAATGGGAGGAGAGGATAACTGGGGCTCAGAAATGAATGGCATTTGCACAAGGAGAAGTACCTAAATATCTAGCAATGCCTTGTGCTGGAGACCTAAGTATTGTGGATGGTCTGGATGGAGCTACTGGAATGTAGAGAGGAGTGTAGTGTGTCAGTCCCTGGAGAGCCAGGTTATGGCTGCTCATTCTGGGAGGCTTTTAGAAATGGTATATGAACATTTATGGTAAATGCATCTTAGAGACCTTTGCAGCAGTGTTCTTTCCAGGAAAGGGCATGCTGCTTACATGTTATTTTCTTTAAACATTTTATCTAGTTTCAATTTTTAATGAAAGAAATTAAGGACAAAGGGGACATACACAAAGTACTTGAAATAGCAAGGCTATCATATAGATATAATTTGTATTAATGAAATGCCTCTCCACTAAAGTTTCACATAATTTCTCTCTTGGAGACTCCTTACATAAGCATGATACTTCCCTGCATGCCAAGAGGAATAAAGATCACCAAGCTTCTGAGTTAGACAGAGGAATCCCAGGATTCCGGATATAATATGATCCTTCAACATCAAAGATCAAGCTAGAAAGGACACCTGGGGGCTCAATTCTACTTTTCAGAGTCACCACCCCCAACCCCACACCCCAACATGCTTAATTTTCTCCTTAAGCAAGAGGAGTAATTTGGTTCTCCAGATTCTTCTCTCAGAATACACTGTTACCACTGTTGGAAAAGCCCAGGGACCTATTGGATGATATATCTAAAGCCTACCCTGTTGAGTTCTTACAGCTGGAGGTCGCTCCTCTCCACTAAACAACAACTACTTTGTGGGTTAATTTCTTGTTCCTCTGCATCTTGCTGTACAGCATTATATTAAGAGGAATTTACTCTTCAATTTCCTGTAGTGATTTCAAATCCCCAAGGTTATTGCTGTGCCTCACTTTATAACAACAATTACACACCATTCCCTAAGGTTATAAAAGATTTGGAAATTTATTCTCAGTAGAGTATTTGGATGCCACCAGCTCACAACAGTATTAACTCTCATTGGAATCTCCAGTGTGAGATGTGAGATATAGAGGAGAAAAGGAAGCTAAACAATGGATGAGTCCTTTAAATGTCCTGACTTGGTCCGAACACTCAAGGCTTGCTTTAAAAGAGGGGATCATGGGAGTGGTAACAGTTTAAAAATCACTATTTTTCTCTGGCAGAGAGCAGTTTTGTGTTTACAGGGGGCAAATTTCTTTTCTTCAACCTCTAATCACATAGTTACAAAACTTTCCTCGCCAGAGTATTGGCTTCAAATCCCAGTGTTTTCATATGGAGTAACTGCTGAGGTGCTTTTAAGCCTCAGGGCTGGTTAGTAGAGGCCCACACTGTGATTGTTTTAAAATATTCTAGCAGTTCACTTGGAGCAGCATCTAGGAAAATCATATATGCTGAAATCAGGGTCTGGGAAGACCCTTAAGTATAATTTCCATCTTTTACAAAGGGGGAAGTGGAGGCCAAGAGATGTGCTCACACTAAAACTAAATCCTTACATATTTCTCACACTGGATATACACATTCATACTCACACCTCCCCCTACACACACACAATATTCATCATAGAAATGCAGTGTGCTGATTCACTTCTTCATTTTGATTGCTTCTTTTCAGGTTTATTAGTTTTGATTCTGTTTGACTTAGGTAACTTCCCAGCTTTGGTGCGCCTACATGAATAGTAAGCAAAGTGCGTATCTCTCGGTTCTCAGATTAATTTTACCTGATAGATAAGAAAACACAATGATATGTAGTCCTAACTTAAGATGACAGTTGGAAAAAGACAACAGCTTTTGAAGGACTCATGAGTGACATTTGCAAGGGAAATGTGATAAAAAAAAAAAGGGGCATTCACAAATTGTAACCCATGTGCTTTTCCCAGTAAACAGATTCAAAGAAAACTGGAAGTGACCCAAGCTGATATGACTCAAAGTTTATTTGTCTGTCTCAATCATTGTTATCAATGTCTAGTCTCATTTTAGTTATAAAATAGTAGAAGTATCTATAAAGTAGGAGAAGGTTGAGTTTTATGTCAATATTTTATAAAGACAGTCATATGATGTTTTATATTTCTCCTCATTATGCTAGTAGTATGAATGATCAAGAGTGAAAACAAATTGAGAAGTGTGTGTGATGCTTCTTATTGGAATATAGCAGAAGACCTGGAGATACTTGAAATCTAGATTCTAATTTTATGGCCAAAAGTTTCATTGTATTCATTGTTTTGGAATTGTGGCAAGGTCCTGTACTGTTCCCTTTGGGGGAGAGGATGAGTAGGTGCAGAGTCAATGACACAGACTGTGGGAGAATGTTGAAACAACAAGCTCAGTTTATTCAGGGAGAGGCAAGCCTTGTATACCCTCCACCCTGCCCTGTGGTAAGGTCTGATGAATCACATCTGCTGGTGTGACGTGGCTGCTCCTCATTGGTCCAGGTCATCTCCAGATCATGTCTCAGCTGCTGTTGCTAAGGCCCTTAGGCAGATCCAGGTTGGCTCTCAGAAAGTATCTTATTACTGGTTTGGGCTGGCTAGTCCTCAAGCCTGTTGGGGATGAGTAATCCCACAGAGAATTACTAGGTACACAGTATGTATCTAGATCTTATTTTTCAACTATGGAGATCCAAATTTGAGAAAGGCAGATGGAATGCAAATGGTACACAATCAAGCCATGGTGACCTAGGAGGATTCCAAAACAAACATTTAGGAGAAGAGAAATTAACATCAAATGAACTTTGTATGTGCCTCAGGAGCTGTGCTGGGTGCCTCATTGACAGCCTATTTTCATGTATAAAGCTGACTTAAACTACATGACTTTTGATATAGACAATCTTCCTCACATTAGGAAACTATCACAAAGTCTTACTGCTCATAAATGGGTTTGAGGTTAGAAAACCCAGGTTCATCTGAACCCAAAGCCTAGCATTTTCTATTAGTTTCTCGGAATGTACATTGTTGAAAGATTTATACTAGATAAAATGTCATCTGATCTTTGAAGATGGGTCCATAGGTCGACTGCTTGTTGTGCAAGCATAAGAACCTGGGTTTGGATTCAGAGGACCCACATAAAGATCTGGACACAGAAATATGCACCAATTACCTAGTGCAGGGGAGGAGGGTAGTGGAGAAAGAAGGATCCATAGAGCAGAGATTACTGGCAAAGCAGACTAGTTCAAACAGTGAACCCCAGCTTCAGTAAGAGAGAGTATCAAGAACTGGATAGAGAGTGATAGAGGAAGGCATGCAATGTGAACTTTTGGACTCATGTACAAAGGGACACATGAACCAGCACACATATGCATGTGTATAAAACTGTATGATATTCATTGTGTGCTTAAAATGTTATTAATTCCCCTGATATGTAAAAATTAATTTACAATGTCTATCTAATCTAAGTATTCTAAAGTATCTGGGTTAAACTTAATTCTAAAGCAAGTTCTTATTGTATTATAGGGCAGTACATCATAGTGATTACCAATGTGGGCTTTGAAATCCATCCTTGTGATTTTGAACACTATTGCAGCTAAATACTGAATGCATCCTGGCAAGCTTGTTATTTTATATTTCTTTTTTATTATTTAAATTATATACTTTTGTAATAATTTAATTATATATTTATATATTATAGAGCATGTCATATATACTTATGTGCATATTCATGGTTATATAAATATATATTTTTAGTCATTATATATAGTCCTTTACCTCATGTTCCCTTCATTCCCTAGTATTCAATATTTACCTCAGCATGGGAATAAGTCTTCCCAAGTACGTCATCATTGTCCTCTGCATTCTCTTCAGCTTCCTCCTCCTTCCTTTCTTCTCTTCTTCTTTGGGTTTTTGATAACCACTAAGTCCAGTTATTTCTGCTCATGGGAAACATGCAAATGGCCACAGCCTCAAAATGATTATTTCTCTCCCAGCACCTTCAGTAAGAGGTGAGGCCCAGAGCAGGTCACTCATCTATGCCATAATTCTGGCAGGCCTGATCTTGCACAAATTGTTTACCGGTGTACAGCTGCTGTGAGCTCATGAGTGTAATGACCATGGTATGCCCAGGAAGAGTATTTCACAGCAGTCTGCCCTGTCTTTGAGATCTCTCATTATTTCTCCCTCCTCTTCCAAGATGTTCCTTGAGCCTTGATTATGGTAGAAAATCGATGAAGTCCCAGTTCAGGCTAGTGATCAGTCCCTTATCCTCAGCATCTTAACCATTTAAGCACCTTTACAATGACAGCTGCCAACTATAATAATAAATTTCACTGACTTCAGAAACTCAGTTTCTGCATTTTATTATCCAACCTCATTAGGAAAATTTGGGCAATTTGGGGGAATGTTCAATAAATATATTTTTATTTTATAAAGTTAAGAACACACTCTCACTAAGGGAGGAACTCATCATTCCCAGCAGTAAAAGAACTAGGAATTGTAACTTCTGTAAGGCTGAAGAAGGCAGGGTAGTTGTATGTTGTGCCTCATAAAAAGAGATCTGTGTGGGAGGACTTCCTTTCAGAAATCTTGGACTTTCATACAGAGATGCACCATTCAGATCTCACCCCACAAAGTAGTAATTGATAAGGACCTCAAACACATTCTCAACTGTTACTTGAAATTCCCTGTATCCCATTGGCAGAACTGAAAGACAGAGTAGGTAGAGAGAATGTCTTTCACCTATTTTGTCCCCCTAATTATAATAACAGGATGAGAAACAATAGGAAGTAAATCACAAACACATCCATAAATGGGGATGAAGCTAACATCTACTTCAGAGAGTTGTGATGAGGAATATATAACTCAAAAAATGAAAAATGATTAGATTGGTCATAAACATTTCACAAAGTCAGAGTTGTGGGACATTGAGAATGACCTTTTACAATATTTATATTTGCTAAATGAAGACCCAGGTTCTGGGAAAAATGTATTTGTTAAAATTTATACAAAGGAAGACCACGTTAAGACTAAAACTCAGTTACTTCACTTAGTCGCTATATATCCACATCTAAAGAAATAGTTATATATCCAAATCTGAAAAAATAGCCTATCTAAAAGAAATGATGCAAATTGTATATGGGAAGTCACTATTAGTCTAAAATGGCAAATGCAATGGCTTCCATGATCTTTGAGTTGATCTCTCTGAGTCTAGCAAGGCTCTGACACTTCCAGAACATGTCTGTCACAATCTATATTCTGTCCTGTGGACCATTCCTTTCTGATTTAGTTGTTACTTTAGCTTTTGGTATCATTTTCCTCATGAGTTCTATGTGAATGAGTATCTTGTGTATCTCCAGTACTACTAATAAAAATGAAAACAAGGACTTCTGACTATAATGCCAAAAATGTTTTGAGAGGAGATTCTTTCTGATTGTGGTGGTTTGAATAAGAATACCCCATAGGCTCATAGACTTGAATGCTTGGTGACCAAGGAGTGGTATTGTTGGGAGGTGTGGTCTTGTTGGAGGACATTTATCATATGGGGTGAGCTTTGGGGTTTTAGAAGCCCAAGTCAGGTCCAGTGGCTTTCTCTTCCTGCTACCTGTAGATTCAGACATAGCTCTCTCAGCTCCTTTCTTACACTATGTCTGCCTGTGTGCTTAACTGGGTGATTTTGGAATTTAAATGGTTACAATTCCAAGCAATAATAAGTATTTGCCTCTGAGAATACTGATAAGCATATGCTAATTAATCAAAAAATGGTAACAGGATAGAAACAAAAATTGAGAGACAGCCTAAAACCAAAACAGGAAGATGTTATAATAGCTTATAATCCATAAGGTACTGGGTTTCTGCAAACACTTGTGACATCAAAGTATGTAATGGTCAGTAAAATACATATATGGGAAGACTGAGTGGGGAACAGATAACCTCAGACTCCACCAAAACAAGCCAGTGACATCAGGGGCTAGGCATTGTTTTTCAAGATGCCCTTCCTCAGTGCTGTTGTGCAAGGAATTGTAGCACAAATTGTATTCCTATTGAATTATAGGTGCAGAATAGGAAGAGGAAGACACCTCAAAAGTGGCATGACTTTAAGGACTTTCAATGTCATTATTTCTGGATGTTTGTGAACTTGAATTTAAATAAGCTTTCTTGGCCAGCTTGCTCTCATGCAGTGCCCATCCTGAGCCTTGTCCAAGGTGCTGATTCATTTACAACACATCTGGTGTGCACTGTCAGATTTGAATACTCAAAACAAGCTCACTGAGACTCCTAATTATATATGTGATGGGGGAAAAGAAATGTAATTTACTATAATCCAAGTCTGAGTCTGAGTCTTCTCTTTCCTTTATTAGGTAGCCTTGACTGCTAAGATTTTGCTTTTGGAGTTTCACTATCTGAATTTGAACTCTAGTGACAGATCTCTCTCTCTCTCTCCTTCTCAAGATTTATATGGTAGAAAATTATGTGAGAAGAAATTGATTAGAATTTTGGAGAGTGACACAAAAGAGATAGTGGAACGAGGAGATTCTGTAGACATTATTTAGAGTATAATTTCCTTTTGAAATACTTTAGAAATGGTAGGAAGCTTTAATTAATTCTGTGCTTGATTTGATTTCTTCAAACATGTATAGTTACAGAACAGAAGTATATTGAGCATAAATATTCACATTGAAATAATTTCCTATAAAACACTATTTTATACTATTGTTATATTCCAATATTCTGATATTTTAGGATCTATGTATATATTATGTTAATGCACACAATGAACCTAGTCTTATAAATATGTGTGTGTATGTATGCGTGTGTATATGTGTGATCATGCTTTTATATATATTACAATACACCTAATGAGTAATGTATGAGAAAGAGAGAAGCCAGTTCTACAGCTGGCACTAAAATCTGTCTTGTAGAATATTAAATAAATAATTTCTTTTCTTTTCTTTTTTTATTTTTTTGAGACAGGGTTTTTGCTTTTCCTGGAACTCACTCTGTAGCCCAGGCTGGCCTCAAACTCACAGAGATCCTCCTGCCTCTGCCTCCCAAGTGCTGGTATTAACAGTGTGCATCACCACTGCCCAGCCGTTAAAGGCTAGGCTCACAATAAAAAATGTAAGTAAATAATTTTGATCATTTACTTACTGACCATATCAAGCATTAAGTTAAACATACAGACTGAAAATTTCTCTTTATGAATATGAGGTATGATCTCACTACCAAGATGCACAGATTATTAATAAAGTACCAAGTGTCTTTCTTACCTTGGTGATTCTCTTGACCAGCTGAAACTGGCAATACTACATGGTTACATCAACTTCTGATAATGATTTGACTCCCTTTAGACCTTGACAGTGAAAGTGTGGCCTTTGACTCAGCAGAACCCACATCATCAGAGAGATCATGAAACTATGAAACCCCTGCTCCCATTCTCACTTGCTACATTCAGATTTATAGTTTAACAAAATCCCAGGTAATTCTTATACATGCTGAGTTTTGAGACACACTAGTCTAAGTCATTTCAATCTATTTTGGGACACAGCCAGAGAAATACCTTTCCTATAAAATATTTTCCATCTGCCCTGTCTGGTTATTTAATATGTAGGTAATACTCCCTTTCCTGAGTGGGTCAACATCTTGAAGTATATTTTATGGTAGGGTTATAGGAAAACATTGACTACTAGAGATAACATTTCCGGTACTTCTAACAAAATTCAGTATCAGTTCATACTACAGTGGTAACTTTCAAGATCAAAAGGTGTCTTATGTTTCTTCATTTTAGAATTTTTAAAATATAAAAAATAAATGTAAAATATGCAACCATAACCATTTAAATGTGCAGTTATGTGGCATTAAGCAACATCACATTGTTGTAGAGGAAATCTCCAGAATGTTTTCATCTTGTATAATTTAATCTCCATACCACCCATTTTCCTCATAACCATTTGCTGTATGTAAAGAAGTAAAATGCCTTGTGAAAAGACCTTAGGAATTCCTGTTACAGGCTAGAAGTGGCTTCCAAAAATTTGAACATAGTTGATGGCCTTGATTTATAGTCTTTTGAAACATTATATTGTGTATCAAATGCCATTTAAAGCATGTCTCATTGTGTTTTTTTGACTTCACATACTTTTGGCAAATGCAGGCCAAAAGATCATGAAATTTAAATATCAGTCAATAATTCTTTCTTTATTTCCATCATTCAGTGTTAGTTTTTAAGAAACTTTATTAATTCCTGTCTGAATATTGATAGAAAATTGCTACCAATTAAAGAAAGTGTAACTGCAGCACAAATACCTTCATCTACCTTCACAAATTCTTTTAACACTACTTTATAAAGTGCATCACAAACATGAGGACTAGCTCTTGTAGCACACATTTTCAGTGCTTTTTTATGTTGAGGACTATCATGAGGTATGTTTTTTTTTTTTTCCTCTTTGTGTGTGTGTGAGA